>NC_046154.1:130125465-130332965 GCF_011064425.1 Rattus rattus | reverse complement strand
TCACCTGTGGAGGAGAGGCTTGGGGCATTGCCTTGTGTGACTGGTCTGATGTAAATTTCTCTATAGGGGTATGTGGGGGGTTGCAGCTACGTGAGGCCTTGATCTCCTAAGAAACTGGGAATGTGCCTGCCGTCCCTTTTAGGGTGTCTGAGGTTTCCATCTATCTGGGCCAGGAATCAGGGTACCTTTCACAGCCCATGCCCCACACCTTCCTATGGATTCCTTTCTAAAATTTTTTACATATTTTTTGGGGATCATAATTATTTTCCATCCTCAAACACACTGTAGTTTTAGATTATAGCATATACAAGTGTGCTCTCTCACACAAGTTTCCATTATTTCATATGTTAATGATGCTAATTTCTCATTTTCTTGGTCACTAACTGATATTGTTCTCCTTATTGGTAAATAATATCTTTCATTCTTTATGGTCTGCCAAATTATATGATCATCATATGATTCAAAACAGGAATATCTCAAGTAGCCTAAAGAATGAATAATAACATGTAAAGCACAATATGCACACTCCACATGTTCATCCAGGATACATAATTTGCCTTATATGTCTAACACATTTGTCCCTGTTTTCAACTCTCAAGGTAGAGAAGGTGAGTTGACATCCGAACCTTGATTTGATTACATTGTCTTGGCTCTTCACCCATCTTTATGATCACTCTAAATCTCTTCTATAGCTAGAGAGCAGCTTGGCTTTACTTCCTGTTCTTAATTGCAACTGATTGATAATGACTACTTAGGGCATGGTGTTTAGTAGAACTATAAAAGGAGGCTAGAATTTCTCCAATATCTTTGACAAACCTGTGTAATGCTATAATCACCACTTTGTATTTGCAGCAGAGGTTTTTAAATTATTCATAGCCTTATAGATTTTTCTCATCTGAATCACAGAAAACAAAATTTGAATTGACAACTTTTCTATTGTCTTAGAGTAGTACATACTTGGTATTGTACCAAAGGCAGGAGAGAGAAGTTAATTGCATACATATTATGAATGACTTTGAAAATCCCAATATTCATCCTATTGCAAAAGATTGAGATGGTTCAATAAATAAGTTAATAAGGGTGAAAAACAGACGCAGAGATTGTAGGATGCCAGTCTTGCCAGTCTTTCATTTGTTTATTGGCACAAATCTTCTTTATAGGAGAGTATGTATATATATATGTGTTCTCATTTAGGTGATATATATATATATATATATGTGTGTGTGTGTGTGTGTGTGTGTGTATACATTACATATCACTATTCAGAAATTACTTTAAATAAAGCATTCTTTCTAAAAGGCAGTAAACGAATGTTTCTTCTTCTTGATTTTTCGATGATCCTACTATTCTTTCCCATGGATATTTTTCTTTATTGTCTTCTATAAATTAAATATTTCTGTGATCCATTCCTCTTTAACATCACGAGATTACAAAATATCCACTATTACCTAAGAAAATAATGTAGAAGTTAGAGAAAATAACAACTCTTGAGGTAAAGGAAATCCACATCATATAACTAGTAGGAAACCAAGTCCATCAAATCCTGATGAATTTTTATGAATCCTCATAAAAATTTTGAATATATATTTCTGTTTTCTCTTTGGCACCTGGATCTTGAAACAGCTGTCCCTTTAATCATTTACAAATTCCTTCAAATAATATTTCCTTCCCCATGTTGTGTGATAGCAAGTATAATTAATGTATTTCTGTAAATCTGTAATAATCTGTGTATAGATTTTGTAAATTGTGTCTCCTGTGCCTTCAGATAGATAAAGCTATTTAAGGCTGGATCTGCTTTTTGGCACAGATGATTTCAATGCCCTATAAATAATTAATCACTGAGAAACCAAAATTAATGTAGCCCTTGGATCCTAAATTGGGACCTAGGAGCTAAATGAATATAAAGTTCACATTCTCCAAGAAATATTTATTTTCTCACATGGCCTATTTTATGCAATTTATTTGCTCTATATTTAGAATCCCAATTAGCAGCCCAATATCACATGTTGCAATGTGGGAAAATTCCTGTTAACATGAGCACACTGTATCCTATTTGTTTATTTAATTATCATTTAGTAGATATCCATTCATGCCAGAGATTGAGTGGGAAAGATGTCAGGGCACAAAAGGTTGACATACTTAGAGAACCTTACAATGGCAAAGAATTAGGCAAATTACTAAAAATAAATAAAAATAGCCCCTAGAATTTGTGAGTAATGGTGGAAACAGTTGACTGAGCCTAAGATTCCCCCATTGGAAAGTATTCTTAGAGGTAGTGCTTTCTACGCTGGGACTCCCTTCACAGTATGCTCCAGTCTTGAAAGGACGCTTAGGAGCCTTATCTCAAAACAGGAGAGAGTAGAACGTGATGTCATTATTGGAAGTGCTGTAAGTGTGCCTAGAACTGATTTTAAGCCACCAGTGAGCTTGTTTCATGTGTCTGAATATTTGGTTTCTACTTGGTAGGAATGTTGGAAGGGGGAGGGTTAATTGGGTATGAGCACTGCAATTTTTTCCAAAGACTCGTGATGTTTTTAGTTATCTCTCTATGCCTGGTGCTAATAGTTCTAGGTGTGGGCATTCATCTTGCCACCATGTCTTTGCTCTCTATTATGGACTCTAGCTCTCTGGAAATGTGAGCTCAATGTGAGCCTTCTGTAAACTGCCTTGGTTATGATGTTTTATCACATAAGTAGAATAGTAACTGATACAAAGAAGTGATTTTAATGGGGAGATGTGGGTGAGCAGCAGCAGCAGCAAAAGGATGCTCTAAAAGGTAACTGCAATAATCAGGGTTCAAGTGCTGACTCAGAGATATGGACCAGATGATTGTGGTGTGTATTTGAAGGGTAGGATGTATTGTGAGGTGAAATGGAGGGTATGCTGGGGAAAATGAAGGGATGGAGAATAGCTGTAGAATAATTCACGAGAATTAAGTAAATAAATGCCTGTGCCATTTAACAAGATAAAGAAAACGGAATAGTTTGGTCATTTGGAAACGTTCTGAGTTCTACTTGGAGGAGATCAGCCTCAGACATCTATGAATCATGTCCACAGACATACTAGTGAAGCAGTCAAGTAACTGAGGAATGCTTTGCTTTGAAGCGAAAATTTATGATAGTCACTTTAGAGACATTTGTTGAAGAACTATGTAAGTTCCACAAGAGAGAAGATATTGAAGAGGAAAGAGAAATCAGAGGGAACCTATTGCCCCAAACACCAGCATGTAGAAGAGGCCTTTTGGAAAGAATTACACCCGTAAAATAATTAGAGTGTCAGGAACTAGTGACTTGGAAATGAGCCAGGAAAGCATGTGTCAATGGAACCCAAGTAAAGAGAGGATCTTCAAAGCAGAATGAGATTAATCCCCAAAGAATGCTGTTCAGAGGTAGGTGGAGCTGCTAACAGTTGGCTATTCCTCCTGTACAAGATCATCATCCTCAAAAGGACAGTGTCTGTTGGGAAGGATTCAATAAAAATGATTGGGCACAGATGGAGAATAGGTGTTTTAAGAGAGCAAGGATATTAGAAGCATAGAGAAATTAGAGAGAGCATGAGTGGTCGAGACACTAAACCAATCTGTTTTCTTTCTCTAATAAAGTAGGACATTTTGTGCCAGTAGAGGGGTGATGGTAAGAGGTGTGGGTATGTTTTGAAGGATTTTCTCTATTAAATTGTGTCTTCATTTAGACATGCGTTTAGGAAGGGAGTTATGTAAGAACAACATCTCTTTACATCCTGCTTTGCCCTGATAAGCAAATGAAGCCACACTCCCCTGCTAGGTCAGAAGGCAGTTTGCCTGACACATTTTAAAATTAAAATGAAAAAGATTCAGACAACATCTCAGATACTGGAGGGTGCGAAGTGACGGATGTCTTACTTTCACATATAAGTTTGGAAAATGGAGTCTAGAAGGATTTTGTTTCATTATTGCTTTACGAAGAAAGTTTGTCACTTCTATTAAAACACTGAGTATTATTGACTAAAAACCCTTTTCAAGATTCTCCAGTCACGCTGCATGATTCTCTTAGGAAAGAAATAGATTTATAAAAGACCTGAAGTCATGAGAGATGTTTGAAAGTCATCTTAAACATTTAAGGCAAAATAATTAACTAGCTATTTAATTAATTAACTCTGGTATTAGAAGTGAAGGGAGCTAACGGGGAAGAAATGGAGCAGGGCAGCAAACTTGCCATTGTTGGCTATAAAGAGGACACCACTAGATCACTGTGAACTATCACACTCCTGGAGCAAGAGGATAATTCTTGTCTATATGAACATGTGAGTTCCTTTCTGTTTTACAACCTAAATCAGTCTACATGGGGCAGAAAAAAGGTATGAGATACAATGAAATCTAACTTTCTTATATAGTCAGAAAACTTCCCAAACATAAGAGGAATATATGTGCTGCCATATGGCCCAGAAACAAAATTGAGAGTAATTATGACTGAGGACATAATAAAGCTTCCATAGCTTGTACTCAAATCATAACTAAAAAGACAAAGTTGGTCTAAGAGATAGATGTCTTAGGAGACTTGAGTATGAATCCATATCACCCAGGCAAAATACCACGTGAGGCAGTGTGGGCCTGGAAGGCTAGTACTACAGTGTCAGTCAGGAGTATTCTGCACATCAGAAAGCTCTGAAATCATTGAGTGATCATCTTAGAGATGTCTCCAAACTTAGAGTGAGAGTTTTTCAAGAATGCAACCAATTTTAGTCTCTAATCCCACTTGTTCATACACATGTAATAATATACATGTCTGTCCTACACACATACACACACATGCACACAAATACTATTTTCAATGGTAAGCTATGGAAATTTGGTGAAGAAGTGTTACATTTTGTCCACTTGGTAATATCTTGTGTGAACTTGTAAAATGAAATCATTATTGACTGTCAAACTAATAATTCCATTTAAAAGATTTTGTACCATTTATAGAAAATACATTATATTGCAAGATTTAAAGCTTATAAAAAGTAGCTGAACTTTTTGTTCCATTCCTTTGTATTCTGTGAGTACTGCTCATGGTATGCCATAAACATTTTTTAATACAAAATCCTGGTATATGAAGATTACTAAATACAGTAAGATGTCATATAAATCCGAATGCTGGGGTGTTCTACTCCACAACATCTAGAAGAGCACTCTTCCTTTGGCTTTGACTTTCATGGGTGTAGATTCAGATTTAATGTATCTTGCTCTGCTTTTATATTGGTATTGGTCTCCAATATTCAAATTGTTTTAGTAAGAATTCAATAGGAAGACGCTTTTCTACTTTAATTTTTTTTTAATTTCCTGCAGCAGGTTCTACTCATAACACGATCGCAATAACTTAAAAAAATTAGACAAACTTATCTCCTCTATTTAAGATTTGATAAACTATCTATGGACAAAGACACTTAAAATATTCTAAATGCAACTTGGGCATCCCGCTTTGTGACTAAAATCATTTTATCAAAGTTCTCTAACTAATAATTTCATATTTATCTAGCTTCACACTTAAATCGGAATATGCTAAAAGGAAAGATTTCCATTTCAACATTCTTTTAAAAAATATTACCATTCATAAAAGCCTAAAATTAGTGCTATGAGACTGTCCAGCCTTCTAGGTAGCGACCGCTGCCTAGTGGAGTTTATCCTTGGCTAAGTGCTTAAGGACCACGGACAGTTACAGCATTTCCAGCTAAACCCAAATTACAAATTAGTTTGGTAGTTTTAATGAAAATAGATAAACCTTTATTGCTGGACAGTAACAACAGGAAGGTACTTGGAAACTAATAGCCACTAATTGGAAAGAATCACTTTACGTTTGAATATTCTGTTAGAAATAAAACCAGGTTATTAAATTTAAATCATTAACAAAGCATTTGAGAACTCTTTCCCTGATCTACTGCATTTCTTACCTTCTGAAAGGATGAGGTTGGCACTTACTTAGAAAAAGCTTCCTATCCTTGATAGGTTTGGGGACATGCAACAATAGCTTAGAGTACTTGTGGGAATGAACTTAATGCTTATAACGAAGCATGACGTGACACCAAAACCACATAGCATTGCAGTCCTTGGACAGTGAGGTAGGAGGATTAGGGGGGTAAGGCAAACAAAACAATGAATTGTGGCCGCCCATGAGCATTATTTCATTATAAGCAAATGTGCATCAGAATCAAGAATATATCCCTAGACATTCTTATTTTCAGACTACCTATAAGAGAGTGTTGCTTAGTTCTGAAACTCTAGGGATAGAGAAACATGCACAGAGGGAATACCCAAGAAGACGGTCCCCAATTCAAGCTCCTCGTACTCACTACACATCACATTGTCACTCTAAACAACATACAGCTTCTATTTTCATTTAACTTGTCCTGAGAAATCATTTGTGAATTGCAGTGAAGGTAGTCAATATGCAAAATGTCACTGTTTCCGAGTAAACACTTAATCAAAAACAACCTTTAATGTTAGAAAAGAGTCTAGAAAGACACCACCGAGGACTTCAGTATGGGGCACTACCTATTTGCCCACATTTTCTTGAATACTGCTATTATATCTGAACCCCTTGAGACATGAAGTCCGGAGTCAGCTTATTGGATTTTGGATGTAGAATTTCCAAACAACCATGTAGCTATTTCTGAGCATCAGATGGATGAAAAATATCAAATATCTATCCTTTGAGGGAACTAGTAATTCTTCATCAATATGCTAGATGAGAACAATCTTGATCGCAACGCTGGTGTTGAAGTGATGTGAATCCCCTGGGGATTCTGAACAAGTTGCAGCACAGTCACATTAAGCACTCAGTAAGTAGACCTAATTTCCTCAATCAGGCTAATCTCACATGGTCTAATAGCCCCATTTGCAATCCGTAAGGTTGATTCCCAGGAATTGAATGTGAAAATAATGGCTTGATTCCAAGAACGAAGAAGAGATTACTTCACTAAAGATAAAAATGATAATCAAAGGTCTTCTCCAAAATGCTCTCTAGTCTTTTTGGTCAATTAATTTCAGATTAAAAATACCAATTAAATTTGGAACCTGATCATTTATGAGTTGCTTGCAGATGTGGTGGCTTGCGTTGGTAGACTGGCATTCAGTGTACAAAATTAAATCTGATACTTTTGAGTTCTTAAATATTAGAAGAGCTAATGCAAAGAGAGCTGGCATATTTAATCGTATTAATACTATCTATAAAGTAAGAATTTACAATGACTAGTCCATGAAGAAATACATCAGAGAATAAAGTTCCTTAGGTACTAAAAACATGTGATTATGTTTCAGGGTTAGAAAATGATTAAATACTATTTTTTATAATGTTTTGGCTTTGGGAAACTGCCAAATGGATTTTGCCAACTACATTTTTCATTCATTTCTCATCCCATGTGTGTGTTTTAATGAGTGTGTAACCCGTATGTTCTAATTCGCTTAAGTTTAACTTGATGAAATCTGTTTTAAGAAAAATATAATTTCCAAGGAGACTTTAGAGTCATACTAAGAAACCATAGCATTATTTTTTAAAAAGGAAAGTTAAAGTTGATTCTGAATAGACAGAAGGATCTATAAATTCAGAGCACAGACCTAAATCTGAGATCCATATTTGAAATGGCTTGTAACAACTCTACTGACAGTGGAATAAATAAAAAGATTTAACTTTAAATTATTGCCAGACTGTGTAAAATGGAAGGAAAAGAGAAAGAGGATCAACATTTCTACTTATATTAAGTGCAGCAAGAAGAAAAACAGCAACATGGAATGACAAAGACGATGCAAATGTATGTTTCTTTCACGTGGAAAAATAGACCTCGATGCTCTCCCACAAACATTTACGCCAAGCACATTTTAAAAATAATACTGAACTGAAAAATAAGGACCAGAGGAAACAGTGTAAAATAATGCAAGAGCTACACGTTCTTATAGGAAAATTTAGAGCTTAATTCAAATTAAAAATGAAACCTGGACCACACAAGAAAAGAAACTTGAAGCTGAGATGGAGAAAGAGTCCAGTGACCTAAGCTGGAAGCAGTCCTACTTTGTACTTGAATGAAACACAATTATCTGTACCTACAAGCCTCCAGAAATATATAAAAGTCCTTAAGATTTTTGTAGAGCAAGTTATGAGCTATAAGATTCAATTACCTAGGGAATAGTGCAAAATGAAGGTGACATGTAATATGCCTTCATAACTACAAAACAATACAAGCAATGTCCCAGGGAAGTATGGCACTAGTTAACCAAATGAACAACTAGCAAACTAGATTCCCAACCTTCTCAGACACTGAAAATATCAAGGCATAGTACGATGTATACAGTGTGCTAACAGAAAATATATAATGGATAAGTTAAAAGTCATTCTCAAATAAACCTAGATAAGTTGAAAAGAACCAAATGATTTTTTTAAATAAAATGAAACTACATAAATAAAACAACTGAATTTGGGGAAGACATTAATTAATTAATAATATACTACACAAAGACACAGTGCACAAAAAGCGAAAGTTTAAGGGCATGGGAGAAAGATTAGAAATAATGTGTCAAAATAAAAAGTAATTAAAGAAGTAAAAGCCAATGTGATGATGGCAATAATTTTCTAGAATATAAAGAAATGTCTGTCTAGGTAAATCAAAATGAATAGCTTTCAGAATAAATCAAATCAAATTGACCTACCATTGTAGCAAAATTGCTTCAGGGCACTGAGCAAAAAATAATGCCTTTTAGACCATCCAAAAAGAAGTTATATAAAGGCGACACTGTTGGGTTAAAAAAGAACATAATAAAAGTACCAAGCAACAAAAGAAAAAAACGAGGACCAGAATTGTTATGAAGGAAAAAGAATTGTCAGTATAAAAATCTGCATGTTGCATTCATCCTTGCTAAATCATTGGTTGAAGTAAGAAAGATACTTTCATGCAAAAAACGTTTGTAAAAGTTTATCTGCAGACATAGTTTACAAAAGAAAGTTTTAAAATGTGTATCTATAGGTATAAAAATTTAAGGGAAGTATGCAATCAAATAATTAGAAAATACATCATACATACAAGTGCATGTGTGCGTGCACACAGACACACAGGCACACAGACTCACAGTCACACACACACACACACACACACACATCAGTCCATCAACATAATCAATAAAAACATATGGCCTGCCTAGACTGGGGATCTAGTTCAGTTGGTAGAATACCTGGTCAGCATACCAGAAGCCCAGAGTTCAATCCCCACAACTTCATAAACTTGTCACAGTGGTTATATTAGTTAGCTTTCTATTGCTGTGATAAAACGCCATTAGGCAATTTATATAAGCAAAGGGTAGTGATAACAAAAGAATAAATGTCCATCATGACATCCACAAGGCAGTGCGACACTAGACCGGCATGATGATCATAGAAGCAATTTGAGAGAGTTCCCTTCGCAAACTAAAAACAAGAAATAGGGCTAACAGGGAAATTTTGAATCTTTGATCTCACCAAGTCTGTCCTATGAACATATTTCCTCCAGCAAGGCCACGTCAACTATACCCAAGGAAACCTACCAACCAGAAATAAGTATTCAGATACCCAAGACTATGGTAGTTACCTTATCCAAATCACTAACTATGGTAGTTATCTTACCCAGATCACTGCAGTGATGCCCACCCATAATCCCAGGACTTTGAAGGTAGAAGGAAGAGTACCAGAAGTTACAGGTTGTGTGTTGCCTACACAATGAGACGGAGTCCAGTCTAGATTACACAACACTATTTCAACTAAAACCAGAAATCGACAAGATACATAGCATTCCAATTAAGACCTGACATACTAGCCAGCTTCTATTCAATATTTTCTAGCAATCTGCAATAGGATGAACTAAGTCTACCGAAGAGACGGCCTGTAAATGAGACCATGTACCAAATGATCCTCTCAGCAGTGACCAAGTCACAGACATGAAAATGAGATTCCCTCGGATTTAAGCTGAATCCCTAACGTAACAATCGACGAGTGCTCTTAGAGCAAAGAAAGAGATCCGAGAGATGAATACAGAAGTCATGGTCACTCGGGGTGGCAAGAGAGGCTGGAGGTGTCAGCAATCATCATAAAAAGAAGCACTCCTAAGGATTTTAGTTTGTCTTCCCTTTCTAACAAAGAATAACATGGAACCGTCATAGAATCCATTTTTTTTTTGTTGGTTTTTTTTTTTTTTTTTTTTTTTTTTTTTTTTTTTTACAGTAGGATAAACACCTTAATGATTCTAGGTGAGCCTAGGTTGACTTTCTACATTCAAGTCATTTTCAATTTTAAACGGAGTGTTTTATTTTTAACAACAGATATTATAATAGTTTGAGTGGGAAATGTCCACCATAGGCCTGTAATTTTGAACATTTGGTCCCCAGTTGATGGCCGTCTTTGGGGAGCTTATGAATCCCTTACAAAAACTGCACTGTTGTTGGTAGGCCTTGGCAGTTTGTAGCCTCACTCTACTCCCTATTTTCCCCCTCAGCATCATATGTTCAGATATTATTGATGAGCTAGCTTTCCGCTTGTGCTTCTGTGCAATGCGTTCACTGCCATTACAGACTGTTGACTTCTTCCCTATGTTGTTTTTGGTCATGGTATTTCAACAAAACAACAGAAAAGTAAGTACTATAAATATTTCATACTATTTGTGAGACATTTCTCAGTATTTTTTGGAATTGTAAATGGGGAGGGCTCCTAGACTTTGCTGTTAGCATACTGGCTAGTGTTCTGTAGTTGTAGGTTTCTAGCTGGTCCTAGAGATGCCCCCACACCCATCGATTCCAGTTAGAAAACTGGAATTCCAAGTACTCTCCTTCTGACCTTTCTCCACTTGATCCTTCTTGCTTCTCTCCCTCCCTCCTCTCCTAGTTCCCTTCCCCCATCTGTCCCTGATGTCTACTCTATTGGGGACCATTCTCATTCAAAATACCTCAGTGTGGCTATACAGTAAATTAACATGTAAACTGCAATTTTAGAGGTGTATATAATATAAATGACGCGATAAAAGTTTTCTCACTTCTGTCACAAATGAGTCTTAAACATAAAAAGATAATAAAGAGACTTGTGGAAAGCACTCAGAGGCCTACAAGCTAAGTGGCCCACCCACAGCCGGAACCACTAAGATGTGTAAGTATATGGTAGAAAGATGAGAGGGAGGAGCAGAACTATTTGAGAGTTATGAGGAGAGATAGAACTGAAGGCACGAGGGTGGAGAGGAATTGCTTGTTGTGAGTAGCCTACCCTGCCACCTAAGGCCATGGAGAGGCCCCAGTCTATGCTGGTTCTAAAGGCCACATCTGGGTCTCTGGCCGTGCTGCAGTAGGGGTCTGTGTCAATGTTCATGACTCACATTTCTACTAAAAACTATGTGGTCATCCCTAGTTTGGGCTGTTGCCTGGGACCATGCTGGTAGCCCAGGGCTGGACAGAGTTGGCTCTGCTCCTCACTGACTGAAGCACTCAGGAGAGCATGCCCTACACTTTGGCTATGAAGCATAGTATAGCTGGCCTTGGTGACATGGGTGAGCTTGCCCTGAGGACACAAGTGTGTGAGAACTTACTAGTTGTAGCATTGGGTGAGCTGTCTGGGGCAGTGCTGTATGTCTGGCCCTGGTAGGGTGGGTGCAGCTACCATCCAGACCAGGATCCAGGGCTTCGGTTGGTCCACCACACATCTACCTTATCTTTGAACTGCTGGAACACACGAAAAGGCTAATCCTGAAGACTCAAAGCTGCAGGGCGTCTGTGAGAAAGGGCAACAGCAGGCTCTCTGAACTGAGTCCCAGTAAGGATCCAATGCTGATAGGTTAGCAGGAGCCTTAGATCAGACCAAGGCTCATTGCAATGAACATACATGTAAAGATGTGTGGACAAAAGGGTCTACTGTGGGCCATATTGTGACACACCACAGTTTCACAGCTTCCACAACAAGATGTTTTGGTTTGGTTTGTTTGCTTGTTTTTACCTTTTTTTTGGGGGGGGGTTTATAAAGTGGAGTCAGATACAAAGGACAAGGAGATGAGTTGGATCTAGATGCATGACGTGAAACTAACCAATACTCAATAATAAGGTTTTTTTTTTTGAAAGAAACTTGTGGGCATTTCCCTCTTCATTGAATTACTGATAGTATGTAAAAAAGGAAACCTGTGTAATTGGCACAAACATCTTGGTCATATAATGAATTCATAATAGACACATATAAAATGGAGTCTCTTTAAGATACTCTGACCAATTATTTCATTAAGCAGTTTTTGTACAAAGCTCATTCTATTTATTTCATAATGACCACAGTGACAACAATGATGATGATTCTGATGACCTTTATTCCATAGTTTGAAAAATGTTGCTATAAAAAAACCTTATAAATCACTAGACAGGTATGAAAGTTTAAAACTTCCTATAATGACATGGTTTATAACAGCATTTTAAAAATACTGGGAAAATATAGTGCCCATCAAAATTGAAACAGAGAGTTAAGCAACTTATTCAGATAAAAGAATATCACCAGATGAAAACCAGTGATTATTAAAATACGATGAAATGGAAAGATGGTCTTACTTTGAATAATAAAAACAAGGAATCAGTAAAATGATGTTATTAAGCTAAGCCAATAAACAGACTATCTAACTTGTAAATAAAAATAAATAAATAAATAAAATAACATTTAATATAATATTCAGCATAGGACAGTGGAGGCAAAGTGACATGCTCGTAAAATCATCCAGGTGGCTGCGACAGTACCAATGTACAGATCAAATAGTGACTGTATGTGGATTCATTTGATTCCTTTTATTATTCCATTTCCTCATTTAAATAGGTTGTATTTGTGTAAAATATTACCCAGTGAAGCCTACAAAGCAAGTACTGAAAGATAACTCTTTGATTGTTAAAGGTTTTGAAACCTGAGGTACTACTGAGTTGGACGTGATCCCTCACTCTGAATTGCCGTGAGTTAGGGCAGAGAGTAGGGCAGATGCCTGCGAGAACTTTCTAGCAGGCCCACTGGAGCTGAAACAGGATTCAGGTGGAGAATGTATGTCTTGAGACACTTAGTGAGGGCCTGACATAGTCTTCTATGGTTTAGGAGTCGCTCTGTCTAGGGCAAGGATTGATGCCCAGGACATGGATTGGGATGGTCTCTGACCCTCTTCAGCCTGTGACTCCGGGTCTTTCAGGCAGACCGTTCTTTTCCGAGCCTTGGCAATTGCATGACCTTTCTCTGCCTCTCTTTGAGTCTTCCCTGACTACCTTAGGCAGTTTCCCAGGGAATATATTTGTAAGTGAGTGGTACATCTTGGGAAAAGCACCCAGAAGAGACAAATAAATCTTACAGAATTAAGTGATCCACTCTGGACTTTGAACTTTTCACCTTCCTCAAAAATGTTAGTGTACATGGTGACCCACACGCATGCATGCATACATATCATTGCATATGTTATGTGAGACGAGTGAAATATATTCAGTAAATAAAAATTAAGAAAATAGGGGTTGGGGATTTGACTCAGTGGTAGAGCGCTTGCCTAGCAAGCGCAAGGCCCTGGGTTCGGTCCCCAGCTCCGAAAAAAAAGAAAAAAAATTAAGAAAATACAGATTTGTATATGGCATATTTGTGTACACATGTAAATGTGACAAACATGAAAAAAAAGAAAAAAAATCAGTTTCTAAAGATTCTGCTAAAGATCATTTAAATGCAACCTTAGGAACTAAACAGAGCTTTAGCATCATCATTCTTTATCCCTCAGTGGCAGCGTCAGCACCATCTTGGATCTGGTCACCCACATTCAGCCTACATAAGGCTCAGTGAAGCTCTCAAAAACCATATCAGTTTCATATCACTGAAGCTTTGCAGAGGAGGCTCTGCTTCTAAAACCAGGGCCAGGACAATTTGTGTTTTGTTTTGTTGTTTTGTTTTTGGTTTGTGTTTGTGTGTGTGTGTGTGTGTGTGTGTGTGTGTGTGTGTGTGTGCATGTTTTGCTTTTGCTTTTATTTTGGTTTGACTCATAGGTACACTAATACATTCTGCTTTGCCACACTTGAGAATCCTCTTACATTTCAAATAATTTCAGATTCAGATATATATTGGACTCATCAGTTCAGTTTCAGTAACCCCCAATTAGTGTCCCTCAGGAAGTATATTCTTTCTTTTTTGTTTTTATGTTAGTAAATTAGCTTATTCATTTGTTCGTTTTTGACTCAGTATGATTTCACGGCATTACTTCCCATCTGTAGAGGTTTATAGGTCTTTGAAATCTCTTCATGGATAAAAGTATAAAATAAGCTCGTTTTAAAGGGAATGAATTCCAGCTCCCTGGAAAATGCCTCACTTCGTACATGAGATCAAGGAAGGAAAACCCATACAAGGGAAGCCTTCTTTTTACTGTTCCAAAAGAAGCACTTTTGCAATAAGAATGCATACTTGTGTATTACTTGTTGAGGTTAAAACAAATAAATAAAGTGGCTTAAAGGAAAAGACACTGGAATGAGCTGAGGTCTGAGAAGGATGCATGACGTAACACATGACCACAGTCTTTAGTGCTGGAGGCAAAGGTCTGCATTCAATTTGCCACTGGAGTCTTAGACTGAATACCACCCCCAACCAAAGCACCCCGCCGCAAAGCAGCAGCCAGCTGCAAGACAGATTCCCAGCAGACGGAACGCAGGTGAGCCTTCAGCAGAGTGCGAGAGAGAGTCCAGCCTAAAGGGGGCATGTGGAGTTTGGAGAGTTTTAGAACATTTTATTGCAGGAACACATGTGTTAGTGTACCAGATGGAAGCAATTATGACAGGAAAACTTTGCCCTGTCCTTAAAACCAAATTCCAATACTGTGAGCTCAGGCTAATGACTCCCCTCCAGGACAAGTAAAAGCAGACCACAGTGAATTTCGAAGACTGACTTCGCATTACCTCAGGTCACAATCCGTCCTACTCGAAACCCATCAGAACTTCGTAGTATCTGCGTACCATTTCTCACTGGGAAAAGATGTGACTTCAAACTCACTCATATAAATAAGTATGCTGGCCTGTAATCTATCTTACAAATCTTATCTGACACTGGACTTTTACAGTCTGAGGAGCAGAAAGCACAATTAGGATTGCTAATGAATAGCGTGGTATTCCAGATAGGAGAAATTACCTCCGTTGGAATATTTCTGCACATATGGTCCTTTCTGACATAATCTTGAACCCTTTGACGGAGAAGGGCTGATGCTTGACATCTTCCTTACTGAAGAGCATCGTGGGAATTAAGTTGGAGAAAATAAAACAGACTCAGTTGAGTGCTAGATCTCTGACCTATAAAACAGTCAGAAGGATAAGAAGTAGATCCAACCCCATGAACTCCCTTGCCTGAGGATTTTTCCTGCAGAATTCGGTGCTGGAGTGAATTCTTTCCCTCTTTGGTTTCGTTGTGATTGGCGACTCAAAAACAACTGACCAGTAATGATTGCGAATGTACAGGAGTATGTTGGCTTTATAGCGATGCAAAATCACCTGAGAATTTCAACCCTGTTACTTTCATGAAGCCACTGGCTGAAGCATTCACTAGAAAGCGAGAAATACTTGGAAGGTACAAAATGTCAGGGCCTTGAAGAGATGAAATTAATTCTTCTGTTTCATAAATCAGTTCTAGCCATATGCATGGTGGCTTATTTCCCTTTGAAGAATAAAACAACTTTTTACTTAACTGGGGAGATTGAGAAGTCTTACAAATGTATCGTAACAACTTAAAGACGCAAAGTCATATTCTCTATGTGATTCGCATAGTCAGGCAAGGTCATCAACACAACCAGGAAACTGAATGACATGGTATAAAGAGGACAGAGAAGAAGCTGAAGTGTGTGGCTTCCATTTCTGATTTCCTCTCTTTATGGGTCAGCCCAATCCTTTTCCATCACATACAAGATTGACTTCTCCAGTTCCCAGGGGCCCATGAGAGCAGAAGAGCAATGCCTTCCCCAATCCTTCATTTGGTTAGTGAGGATGGGAATGCAGAATGCAAAAATGGAAGTGTATTAATCGATCCTTTCTCGAGAAATCATATTACTCATTAGCAATCATAATTGTGGTTTCTATTATTCAGACTCTAGAAGTCCAATGACAGATGAGGTTTCTAAAATAGACTGACTCAAGTAAGTATGGATACCCTTGTGTGACCAAGTAGCTCTCCTATTGTGGCCTGCTTAGGTAGGATTCCTCAATAATGCTATGGTACCATTCAACACACAGTGTTGAGCCCTTACCGGGATCCGATTTAATCATTTATTTTGGAAACTTACAACATTAACAAACATAAATGTTGTGAAGAACATAAAATAAAATAACTGGTGAACTGGCTTGCCAGTGACTTATGTATGTGTGCTTTATTTCAGCACACTTTCCAACACTTTGATTCATGCACTTGGTATTCAATGTTAAAGATATAGTGATGGCAGAAACTCTGAAAATGGCTGGATCAGACAAAATACATGAAAGGAACCCAGGTCTGGAAAGCCAGCAGCAGCAGAAACTCTGAAAATGGCTGGATCAGACAAAATACATGAAAGGAACCCAGGTCTGGAAAGCCAGCAGCAGCAAGCAGTGAATTGCCCAGGCTTCCAAGGTAGAGCTGATAAATTAAAAGTCCTCAGACAGAAATTGCAGAGCCTTAATGAAAAGAAGTCCTGTCAAGTCACATGAAGAACTATAGAACTGGCTGTAGACACAGCCTATCTATCTTCAGAACGAGTCGCTCCACTGGCCAGCAATGGCCTCCCAAAGCTTGACACCTTCTCTTTATTGTATTTGTATGCAGTTTGTCAATTATATTTCAAGAAATACTCCAAACCTAATTCTGTGCCCACAAGTCCTGGGGATATAAATGTCTATTCACCCCAGATATGTACAAATATCAGAACAAAATCCAACTTGGTGAAGCAGGGGATTCCTTGGGGTTCTGTAGGGAACATGGATAAGGATCCAAGAATGGGAAATACTCAAAGAAAAGCCACACAAAGGTGATGAATCATAAAGGTTGAAAACTCATAACTTCTCCATGGCTTGCAGTTGAAACTGTTGGCTGAGATAGCCAATTCTCTGATCTCTGGGCTGGAGAGATGGCTCAGTGGTTAAGAGCATCTACTGCTCTTCCAGAGGTCCTGAGTTCAAATCCCAGCACCCATATGGTGGCTCACAACCATCTGTAATGCGATCTGATGCCCTCTTCTGGTGTGTCTGAAGACAGCTACAGTGTACTTATATATAATAAATAAATTAATAAATTAATAAATAAATAAATATTTTTTAAAAATTGGAAAAAAACTTGGCCTATTTTATGAATTCGATATGGGTCAGGTCTGCAGCCTTCTCTGATCTGCTTTGCACTGGAGACACATATCCTGTCTTAACTCTTCTTCCTGCTTCAAATGGGTCACTAAATCTCATCTTTCAGTATCAACTTCAAATTTTGTCTTCTCCAAAAGGCCCAGCCTTAACACTCCAAACAATGCACCCTCCCACAGCTGTCCAGAATCTTCCACTCTCTTGGCTTGCACGCACCATATGCTTCCATTCATCAATTTTCTATCCATTCTCTTTACTGTTTAGGTCTCCTGGATGTAATATTCTAGGGGCACCTTGCTTATAGCTTTATTCTCACTTTTCTTGCAGAGAACTAACCATAATACCTCAAAACTGAAGCGTCTGGATGAAACCTGCAGAATTTTTTTGTAATTGGTCATAAGTAAAAACAAAAAACAATCAACTTAGCAAGAACCTCAAGATACACTGACAGAATAGAAAAGCTGAGCATGTAAACTTGAAGCAGGATGAGTAAAGGTGCATACAGAAGGAGAAAAGCAGCCTTTGCCCCTTGAGAGAGAAGAGACTAAGCCATTTTTTCTACACAACTGCAAAGGGATGCAGAAGACTTTATCTCGAGGACTCAAAAGTTTTGGGGATTAATATAAATGGAGAAAAGTACAGACTGGTAGAGTTTAGTGTGTGAAATTAAAGTTGTGCTCACTAGTGAAAAGTTTAATAACCATGCTAAGCTGTGCTTACCTTTTTTGGTGAGCAACAGGAATCCAGTTAGCACTTCTTTTTTTTTGACTCCCTCCTCCATACTTTCTGTCTCTTTGCTATTATTTCTCTTCATATTCTTTTTTTTTTTTTTTTCTTTATTAACTTGAGTATTTCTTATTTACATTTCGATTGTTATTCCCTTTCCCGGTTTCCGGGTCAACATCCCCTAACCCCTCCCCTTCTATATGGGTTCCCCTCTCCATCCTCCCCCCATTACCGCCCTCCCCCCAACAATCATGTTCACTGGGGGTTCAGTCTTGGCAGGGCCCAGGGCTTCCCCTTCCACTGGTGCTCTTACTAGGATATTCATTGCTACCTATGAGGTTGGAGCCCAGAGTCAGTCCCTGTATAGTCTTTGGATAGTGGCTTAGTCCTGGAAGGTCTGGTTGGTTGGCATTGTTGTTCGTATGGGGTCTCAAGCCTCTTCAAGCTCTTTCAGTCCTTTTTAAGATCCCTTCAACGGGGGTTCCTGTTCTCAGTTCAGTGGTTTGCTGCTGGCATTCGCCTCTGTATTTGCTGTATTCTGGCTGTGTCTCTCAGGAGAGATCTACATCCGGTTCCTGTCGGCCTGCACTTCTTTTGCTTCATCCATCTTGTCTAATTGGGTGGCTGTATATGTATGGGCCACATGTGGGCAGGCTCTGAATGGGTGTTCCTTCAGTCTCTGTTTTAATCTTTGCCTCTCTCTTCCCTGCCAAAGGTATTCTTGTTCCCTTTAAAGAAGGGTGAAGCATTCACATTTTGGTCATCCTTCTTGAGTTTCATGTGTTCTGTGCATATGATATACTTTTTAAATAATCAATAAGTGTCTAATTCTAGAAATATTTGGAATGCAAAAGGCTCCTGCCTTCTAACCACTTTCATCGGTACAGTTTTGCTTTTTTGGCCAGAAGCACCTGAATAGAGAGAATTGTGCTTATTTTCTTGTTTTCATTTTATGTAAATGGAAGCATAGATTGCTTTTCATTTACAATATGTCATGCATTTGCATAGAAACTAGACGCCTTACTACATCACTATTTTTAATGGCCCCATAATGTAATGTGTTAACACACGGGAACATCCCATTTCACTTGACCAATCCCCCATTGTTGAGTGCTTGGTGTTTCTTAGGTTTTATTGTTGACAATAATGTTGTAATGAAGATATTTTTTAAAGTACATCTTCCATGTGCTAAATTAAGAAATCTAAAAGTCTTCTATAAGTGACAATCACGGATTCCTTATTTAAAGCATTTCCTGTATTCTACACTCTGTATCAAATGCCTTGTAATAGTATTTTATCAGCTCTCATTGTGATTAGCTGTTGTTAACCCCATTTTACAGAAAAGAGAGCAAAGTCTTAAATTTGTGCATGTTTACAGCTAGCAAAAGCAAAGCAAGGTCACTATGGCTCCTGGGGGAGATGCTTCCCCTGCCCACACAAGGATCTGGGGTTAATCTTTAGTATTTCTCAAGCAAAGATTTCATTGCATTATAAACCAACCTTCCTAATCACTTTCCCATGTTGCATTTTAACAACAGTGTATTTTGGAAATACAGATCTGGGAATGAAGATAAGGTCACAATCCCTCTTAGGTCCTGTGCGTCACCAGCATCCCTTGAATGATGTGGATTGTATCACTTGGGGACTCTCGCAGGATTCCTCCCCAGAACAATGAGAACCCCACCAAGGGAAAGTGAAAACCATCCACTAGGAAGGCATAACACAGGCTGGAGGTGATAGTAATATGCAACCTATTAAAAATAGTTATAATTGTATCCATTGGTGTAATGTATGTTGCTAGAATGTATGTATACAATGTAGAATAAAATGACTACATTAAGATAAGTAACACACATATCACCTCAACTACTTCATTTATTACTGATAAAAATGGAGTGAGAGTTGTTATTCAAAGGCCATTGAGGGCTGACATGGTGGCTATCACCTAAAATCCCAGCTCTCAGGAACCTGAGGGAGAAATTTCATGAGCTCTACTGAAGCCTAAGCTGAATGGCAAGCTACAAGTCTTTGTGAGCCACACAGAGAAGCTATGTACCAGCCCTCTATGGTGGCTCTGGAGAAGGCTAATGATGAGGGTAGTACTAACAGACAGACAGATGTCAGCAGACAGTCACACCCAGCACTGGACAGCTTCAAGGAGTATACTCCAGTCATTTTAGTCTGATGGGAATGACCCCTGCCAGTCCCTATCATGTTTGCTATGCTCCCCCAGTGGGTTAAGAATACTGAATCTTTTCATCCTACTTCTGTATTATTTTGCACCGATATTCTTTGCTGTGTCATTCTCACAAAATTGTTTTCTGATATAGTAGAAAATGATCTAAGCAATATTTTCATTTTAATTCAGAAGATTTCTCCTACTTGCCTGTCATTGATATCTACATATACATATCAATGACTGTGTTTTGTAATTCTATATAATAATTTAATAATGTAGTACTATATCAAAATTATGTTGATTATTATACTAATTGAGGACTTATGAAATAATGTTAATTTCCTTTCTACCATTTTATGAAACTAAATCCACTTTCACCTTTTTCTCACCAGCATATCTAGTGTCTTCTTGATTAAAGACTATTCAGTCGGGCTGGGGATTTAGCTCAGTGGTAGAGCACTTACCTAGGAAGCGCAAGGCCCTGGGTTCGGTCCCCAGCTCCGAAAAAAAGAACCAAAAAAAAAAAGACTATTCAGTCATGGGAAATACACTCCATAGAAAAGGACATTCAGGGCTGATCTTCAGACACAAAAGACTTTGAAACAAAGTATCAAGCTGTGATCAAAATGTACAAGCTATAAAAACCCACTTCCCAATATGTTTTATTTCATATTAAAGGATATATAAATAGTGGATATTTACTATTCTAAACTTTTTGAAATATATGTTTTACAAATGAAGTTTGTGTAAATGTAGTGTTTTTTTAAGCCGATTTGGTGGGTTCTGCAATGAAATCCAAGGAAAAGTCATGGGTGAAGGCAGTTTCCCACGATGCATGGAGGGGATTGTAGGAGGCAGGCTGTGTGAGGGAGGGAGTGAGAGGAAGAAGGAGAGAGAAGACGGAATCTAGGAGACAAGACACAGATTGTTTCTGTAGGCAGGGGAATAGGAAAAGTCACTTCCTATAGGACCCCCATGGAAGCATGGTATGTTCAAGAATTATTCCCTCAAAGACAGAGGGCTGGATCACACATTCACTGGTTCTCATATCACGGGGAGTGGGAGTGACCCTGGGAGTCTTATTTCTCATCTTTGCACTTTAAGGATGTTATCTTGCAGAAGACCCAGTGGCCTGCCCAGCCTCTGGAAGGATGCTGAAGGTCAAAGCCTGTCCTTGAGATAGGCTAACACCTAGCATTTCTGCTTTGGATTAGAGCTGGGTTGAGGAAATGTGATATTGGATAAGCATTACAGACAATTCAAATAATAGAAGGACCAATGCAGTTCCACGCCTCAGACTTCCCAATCCTTCATGTCCTAAAGTCCAGAAAGTTGTTTTCAACACATATGACATTTCATAACCTTTATTTAGTAGTCTGACTCTGCTATGAATTGATATCCTGATATTTCTTATTATATAGATTGCATAGCTTATAGGCTGTGGAGATGGCTCAGTGGATAAAGGCTTTGCCACACAAGTACTAGAATCCAAGATAATCTGGAGTATCCTTGTAAAATGCCAAGTTTAACAGCTCATCCTACAATTCTAGGAGTATGAGAAAGATCCAAGAAGCTCTTGGGAACACATTGGCCTGTGAGTTTAGCCAATCGGTGAGTTCAGGGTTCAGTGACAGACCCTGTTCAACAAAAACCCCATGATGGAAAGTGTTAGAGGAAAATCTAATATAGTTCTCTGCCCTCCATGTGCACATACATGCATATACATGCATGCATACACAACAAGCACACATATATTATGTAGATTCATAAATATCCATATATATCAAACTATAAGTATTGAGCCCTCTTCCCAAAATGTACCCTTTACATCTAAAAAAAATTATCTTTTGTACCTCTAACATATATGTGGATAAACTATTGCAGTAGTTTTATAGAAATGTCAGATATCTTGATATTGCTTTCCTTGTTGCTTTGACAAAAAATATCTGACTAAAGCAACTTGAGGAAGGGTCTATTTTTAGCTCCCAGTTCAAGGGTTCAATGCACTGTAGCAGAGAATTCAGGGTGGCAGCCACATGAGACCACTGGTCACACCACACGTCCAATCAGAAGCAAAGACATAAATTCTAGTGCTCTGCTTGCTTTCTCTGAATGTGTAGGCCAAGACTCTAGTCCACAGAACGGTGTTATACACATAGAAGGTGGGTCTTCCCACCTCAATTTATTTAATACTGATAATTTTCACCTCTATAGTCAGAGATTGTCTCCTTGATCTTGAAAATACATAACTAATGTAAACCATCACCACCAATAAATACATTCTGACATCCAGAGTGTTGTGGATATATTTTTGCTTCCCAGAACTTATTTTTCAATTGCCATTTGCTATCAAAAATACATCTCTGTATTTTCTACAGATCAAAAATTGTCGTCATCTTTCTTCTCAGAATAACTTTTAAGTGGACAAGCTTTTCATCGCACTCTTCCTCGCCCGTGTTAGTTCTGTAGAAGCTGCACTCATCCAGTGATGTATTTCACTCACAGCCGCCCCAAGTTTCTCTTCTATAACCTGGGCTGACTTGATTCTCTCACATATTTTCTGGGACCCGCATCTCCATCTTCTCTGGGCCCCTGGTACGGTTTTAAATATGAAGTCCACCCTGTGGGCACATGTTAAATTCTTGGTTCCTACTTTGTGACCTTTTATTTTGAAAAGCCCTGGAAATTTTGGGAGGTAGAATTTAGCTGGAAGCTGGTGGGTGTGGCATCGAGGGCTTCAGTCACTTTGTTTTCTGCTTTCTGTCTAGCAGGATCGACACTTCCACATGCACCATTGCCCTTTCATGGCGCCCAAGCACCATGGCCACGAGGTGCTGCGTGAGCATTGTGGCTTTGACCTATTGCCCAAACACCACTGGCACGCCGTGCTGCTGGAGTTCCATTTGACCTGCTCAGGCACCGCCACTGTGACAGGCTGCCCAAGCACAGGAGAGCCGTCAGCCACCGACTGAACCCACTGAAACATGAATCAAAATAAACCTTCCCTCCTTTCAACTTGTGCTTCCTGGTATTTTTGCTACTCCTACACAGATGTATCTGACACAGCTTTATCTAAGAAGGAGCACAATGGAGCTAAAACTCCTGAGATTTGGCTTATATTAGAATATCCTTAGTCTACCCATCCTCACTGATCCACAGTTTTGCAAAGTAAAATTTCACATTAATATTCGTCTTTGCTCAGAGTTGGGAAACCTTTGAATTTCAGCCGGTGGTTGTCTCTGATACCTGGTGTCTTCCCAGTCTCTGATCTCTGCCTGTGTGGGTTTTTTTTTTTCTTCCTTTTCTCTCCAAGTTAATTCACATTAACATTTTCACATAATGTCCTAGCTGTGTTAAGGGTGACTTTCATCTTTAAAATCTATGTTCTTCAATTCTGGAAAAATTTGCATCTGTTGTTGTAATAATACCCTCATTTATCTTCTGTCTTCTCAAATACTTCGACATTTCATTGTCAGTTTGGTCTATTTTCTAGCTGATCCCCCTCCTTAATTATTAAACTTTTGTGTTTTGCTCTAAGCTCTTTCTTGGTCTCTGATTTGCCTCTTGGCTGTTTCTCTTGTTTCCTGACTTGTTTGTAATTTCATAGTCTGGACCCCACTGCCCCAAGGCTAATATCCAGTCCTTAGCAGTTCAAACTAAAGCGGTGGTTCTCAACCTGCGTGCTTTGACCACTTTGGTGGTCAAATGACCCTATCAGAGGAGTTACATATCAGATAATATTTAAATTATTATTTATAACAAGAGAAAAACATGGTTATGAAGCAGCAACAAAAATTAATTTAGGACTGGGGTTCATCACAACATGAGCTATTGTATTAAAGGGTTACGGCATTGATAGAGTTGATAACTACTGGTCTAAAGAGATGCTTGAATGTTTACACAAATAAACATAGATATTTTACAAATTTTCTTATGTTCCTTGCATTGCCTCTGTTGCACCCCAAAAAAAAAATTGTATCCATTTACTCAAATAGCTCTTTTCCCATGGTCCTGGGTGATTGGTGATCTCTTTATTCTTTAGTAATGTTTAGTATTAAAATATTTAGTAATATTGTCGAAAGGCATGTGTGAAAGCTGTACCCATTGGTAACCTTCCCTGCAGGGTACTTCATCAGGGATTTAGGACATGTCCATAAGGATGTCGATTTTCCCCTAACAATTGCATGAGACAAAGTCTCTTAATTCTTCTCTTGGACTTTCAGTTTGGTCGCTGTAATGACTAATCAGCATTTGCTGGTGGATAGACATCACTACGTAGGGGTGAGAGGATTTCCAGAGATGTGTATCTGAGGCAAGACCCACCTCACACTCACTGTGAGCTAGGAGTCGAATGTGTACAACACGAGGAGTGGGGGGTCGCAATCTAGGTGAGCGCTTACGCTACAATCATCTTTACCTGCTGACCACAGACAGTGTAGCACGGGACCACACTCCTGATGCCTCGACTCCTCTTCCAGGATGGACTGTTAGCTTCAACCCAGGAGCCAACATGAACATTTCCTCCCTGCTTTTCTTGGGCATTTTGTCACAGAAAAAATAACTAATCCATCTGCCCATGTTCTAAGCAAAATGTAGGGTGGATGGTTATGGCGTCATGTACTGTGCGATTACTTTCTCTTACTCTTTCTTTTTTATACTGGCACATCAACTGTCTCCCTTATGGCTGGAGTCCAGAGTCTGGTGACTTTACGCTTTAGTCGCTCCCAGAAATGAGCCTCTATTTCTCATCAGAAATAGGGAAAGAAGATCACCCTACTGGAAATGAGGCATGGGTAAGAAGACTTGCACGATCTGAGGACTTCACTGATTCTCATGTAACCTCTCATGTAAGCTTCCTTATTTCAGCCCCACCTCTTACTTCCACACTTGACCAGTGCCTCAAACCTCTTGCATGCCTTCTCTTCCCTGAATGAATTTGCTTCTCGTGAGCACCTGCCATTGATGCTCTTGGGTTCCATTTCCCATGATCTCCCAGGCCATCCATCTATTCCCTATCATGCAAGTGTGTCATCATCTGCCCAACATTTGTCTCTTCTCCCATTCCCTTTGTTTTTGTAGGACGGCACTGTTGTGGTTATTACTGTTATGGGGCTTTACTATACCCCTTTGTTGGCATAAATAGCTATTTAGGGTTTTTACCCCTCTTCAGATAATTTCGTTCCCAAATAAAAGACAGAGACCTTTAGACTTACAATCTTAAAAGCACTAGAGCTGGGCAACTATCAATCTTCTATGTCCACTTCCCTGTGCGGGGACCAGAGATATCATCTGGGCTTCTCCTACTCCATTAGACCAGGCCTGGTGGCCATGTGCTAATGATTCATGCTATCCTATGGTGACTCCTTCTTCTCCTCTCTTCCTCAACCCTGCTGCGGACTCCAAGCTCGGAAACCTTTGCTCCGCCTCCTCTCTTTTGTCCAGACTAGGCTGGAGGCATCTTTATTAACCAGTCAGAGATAACTTGGGGGTGAGGGGGCTGAGATATAGTATCTAGTATTTGAATACATATAGCAGCACCAAACCAACCCCCAATACTGCACTTTTTGAGTGCCTTTATAATAATTCCATGCTATAAAAATATAATAGCATATACTAACACCATCCCATTTAACCAAAAGCCCTAACTAAATTTCTACTATATTTATCATTCACACTTCCTCATAATTACCATTGAACAAATTCATAAAACAAAAGATCAAAGCAATTCATAAAATAAAGGGCAGTGAAAATGAAATGGCATTCACCAATTAACATTTCTGTACAGCAGCCAAGAGGCTGGATGCTTCCCACATAAACCCTCAATGGATCCTGTGATTGCTGTGACCCATAATGACCATTTCACAGATGAGACATTAAGTCTTAGCCCGTAAGAGTTGAGGAGTTGCTCTAAGAACAAAACATTTGAAAGTGGGTTTGCTAAGACTTCAGTCAATACCTCAGTGACTTTCTCAAGTAACTTCTCTCAAATGCAAAAAGAGTAGCTTAAAATATCAACCTTACTGCCACCACAGTCAAGTATAAATAGAAGTGTCTCTTTTTTCACAGAAACAAAAGACTTTTAAAACTCAGTAACCTTAGAGATATTTTTCTTTACATGATCCTGTCTTATGTTCAAAGTGACCATGGCCAGAGTGCACAATTATAGGCAAGGAGCACCTGTAGCTGCCTGCATGGGTTTGCAAACTTCTTGTTTGAATTTCTGTGAGATCTAGCTGAGAAGCAAGAGCTCAGGGTCCAGTTCCAAGAACACAGAGCTCCAGCCATAGGGAATTTGATGTAGAATCAGAGAACAGTGGTCTCAAATGAGAAATGAGAATCAAGACCATCTCATCCAAACTGTGAGGCGAAGTTAACACTGGGTTCTTGTTAGCTGCATTTACCCCAGGTAGTGGGGATACAATTTGCTGTGCAACTCTATTGTTCTCAATGGCTCTTTTACTTAATAAACACATTTGCAGAAGACTAGAACTTTGGGGGTCTCTTTTGGTCCCCTCCAAATGTCTTCAGTGCCAAATGCTTATGAATTCAGCTGGGGCCAGCATCCCTTTTACTACTAATATAGACAACTTTCCCCTTTGACTAGATTACTCACTGGTGTCTGCGGTCAGTCTTAGACATCTTTATCACTACCACACGGTACATTACTCTCTTATCCATTTTCTTTTTTGTTTATGTGTCTTGGAACATAATTTTACTTTTTACTAATACATGGGAACACATGCCAAATTACACACACACACACACACACACACACACACACACACACACACACACACACACGCACAGGAAGATATGGACATGGTTATGAGCTAAATACATCAACCCAAGTGTCTCAATTTATCTATAGCAAACATTATCTTTACCCTTATGATAAAAATCTTCTATTTTCTTGAGGGAAGTTGTTTTTTTCCCTCTGAATAAGGCTTTATATCCATTATTTGTAAGACTACACTTCAAACTGAATCTTTTTAATCTTCTGTGAATATTCTTCAGGGTTCCAAAATGCACTAGGGATTTTATTATGATGTATAAAGACAAGAGTGCACAAATATAGTTAATATATTAAATAAAGGCTGTAATCCATGATGCTGCAGAGAGTGGAAAGAACTAATTTTATTTGACAGTGTCTCTTAGCAGAGTAAAAATAGTGTTATTCTCAGTCTGCTATGTGTAAAGCATCCAGAGTGAAAAAAACCACAAAACTAGAGAGGTGGAAACCCCTGACAGTACATCTGCATGACATGCTGATTTAATGTTCTTAATGAGAGTACGGCTAGGGTTAGGAGGAATACAGTGGCAGAGTATCTATGTAATTATTTGATAACTGTATTTTATGAAGAAAAAACAACTATTCTTATGGCTTGAGTTTGAACTGGTTTATTTAGAGTTAATTTTCTCCAAAGTCAGTCTCAAAGGAGAGGAAGATAAACAGCAACAAGAAAATCAACCAAATAAATACCCGGACTGGGGGCATTGCTTCACCAAGAGCCATTAAGCTGAAGAGAAAAGCTGATGCAAAATTCCAGTGTTGCTGGGCTGGGGTGCTCAGGGGACTGGGAGTCGATTATGATCATCTTTCCATCTTGCATTGTTTCTGCTGAACACAGAGCAGCTTTGTGAGTTAGAAACCTCTGCTTGTGTCTGAGGCCAGCTGAGGGATCTCTGGGAAATGATTTCTTGTGGTCTCCAGCCGTTGCTGATAGGACAGAGGCACGTTTCAAGTGTGGTTGGTGTAAGGAGGTCATTATTACAATCACCATTGGTTTTTCCTCTTTTTTTGTGTGTCTTTAGTCCACATTTTCTCAGAACAATTCTTTTACTCGAAGAGCAGTAACAGAGCTCTTATAATTGATGGTCTGTACAAGCCCCACTCTTGGTTTAATGCAACATTTGAGCTATTTCTAATCTTTAGAGCTACCCAGATACAAAGTGAGCCTTCCCCCATTTCACCCGAAGGAAACAGATCCCAAAAGCCTCAAAATGTAACTAGTGACAGACACATTTCAGACCAGGATCATCAAACTTAAAAGTCTGTGCTTTTTTTTTTTCTTTTTTAACCAATTAACATATATTCACTTTTAAATTTCAACTAAGAAACCCAGTTTCTTACTTTCTGTAATAACTTCAGTAAAACACCATGACATTGATCCTATATGCCTTGGGACCATGTATACCCACCCAGACGCCTTCTGTGTTAGTTCAGAACCATTTCCTATAATTAGTAACTGTGACATACTTTTAAGGAAGCATAAATCTACTGCTCAAGTAAAAATATCTGACATAATCAATCTTAATTTGAAGAAAATTATTTTATTTTAAAGATGGGTGATCAGATTTCATTTCTCTTATTAATCCTCGAGAGGAAGTCACAGGAAAGTCACACTGTTCCTCTGTGGCTCAAGAGGGACAAGCATTCTCTTGACGGTGCAGAGAGGAGAGCCAGTCTGCCAGTTGAAGAGAGCTGAGGCACAGGGACTTGTGATAGAAATGAATGCAATACATTTTCTTTGAAGTTCTTCTCAGTCCTTGGTGCAAATTTGCAATCCCGATACTGCTCGCTAAGCATGTGCCATGACACTTTAGGTAGAATTAACTTGACACTTGCCAGTACGAGAATGCTCCTGATAATAAAATTAGATACTATTACCAAAATCTTCCTCCCTCCCTCCTTCCATGCATCCAACCACAACTCTTTAGGTCAAAACAGTTAATAATGCTCCATCAACCAGATCCTGTGCTGATTACGTCACACTGTAGTTTCATCACTAGTGAAGAAGCAGGCTGAACAGAAAATCTGGATAACATGTTGAAAAAAAGCAGAACATAAGCCTTATACCTGGTCTAACCACTGGTCAGAACTGCCATCTGCCCCTAGAGGCTGTGGATCCTCCTCCTCCTCTTCCTCCTCCTCCTGTTCCTCCTTCTCCTCCTGTTCCTCCTTCTCCTCCTCCTCTTCCTCCTCATCCTCCTCCTCCTCCTCCTCCTCCTCCTCCTCCTCCTCCCCTACTTTTCCTTTGTTTGTTTGAACTAAAGTTTTATGTAACCCAGACTTGTCTCTAATTCCAACATCAGCTAAGGATGACCTTAAAATTTCGGTCATCCTGTCATGGCCTTTTGTGTACTGGAGTTACAGATGACATTATTATATCTAACCAGGGTACACAACTCCATCTGACAGGTGTGTGCCACTACAGCCAGCTTAGGCAGATTGAGGGTTGAACCTAGGGCGCTCGACTAGCTGAGCTACGTCGCCAACACCCACGAGCAGCTTCTTTGTGATGTGCTTCATGAACATTTTTGCTTGGCTATCCATGGCCTGGAGCTAGAGTGCAATGTGCACTAAAAGCTATGTCCACTACAAGCAAACCTGATGTCCCTCACTACATGTAACAAGTTTTTGTGAGAAGGATGCAAATTCAGAATATGTTGCATAGCTCAACTCACAGGAAAAAAAATGGTACCTTCCCTTCTGCATCCTCAAGGGAGGAAGGAAAATAATAAAGAAAAAATGGGCCAGAAGTGGTAGCTCATGTCTGTAATTCCAGTGCTTGGGAGGTGGAAGAAGGGAGTTTACTATGAGCCCAGAGCCTAAAACTCAGTCAACCAAGTCAGATTCTGTTTCAAAGGAAAAAGCAACAAAGACAGAGATGAGGAGAGAGGCAGAGAGAGACAAAGAGAGACAGATGAAAACAGAGAGACAGAGAGAGTATAAGTATGAAGTTTACAACTGATAGTTAATAATACATCAATTTAAACACAAACATAAGCTAGGTAGCCCCGATTTTATGAAAGTGTAAACTTAACAAATTCCCTTTTTATACTTTTTTTGCAGTGCTAGAAGTTGAGGGGTTTTGGATGGACATAAACAGGACACTTGTAATTTCACATCCCTTGCAGTTATTCCTTCTGATGACGTCACCACCAGATCTGCGCATGCATACTCTCTGTCCTGTTCTTTTGCTTCCTGTGGGAACTTTTGCAAAGACAGTTCCTAACGGGGCAGATTTCACTTACATTTGTGATCATTTTGAATAGTTTAACAGCTGTGTGACAAAAGAATACACAAAAGTCCTTTGCGGGGGCTGTGGTCCATTCTAACATATATTCCAAATATTTCTGATATGTAAATACTGTTGCTAAACATGTAAATTCTCACTCCAATTGAAATGGCATCAATTATTTTTGGGGGGTGGGATGGAAATGGGTTTAATGAAATATCTCCAAATATATTTGAGTCCAATTTCAGTACTTCCTTACTATATATATATATATATATATTATTTAGATAGATAGACAGATGTAGATGTAGATATAGATATAGAGATAGAGATAAAGAGAATGTTCCACTGTCATTTTCTTTACCCATGTTTCTGTTCATGGACATATCTAGGTTGTTTCTAATTTCTGGCTCTTATGAATAGAGCAGGAGTGAACATAGTTGAGTCCATGCCCCTGTGGTAGGATGAAGCATTCCTTGAGTATATGCTGGATCTTGAGGCAGGTCAATTCCCATCTTCATGAGGATCTGCCATGCTCATTTGCCCTGTGGTTGCAACTTCATGGAATTTGCAGAGAAATAAATAGAAAAAAAACAATTGTGAGTGAGGTAGCTCATACCCAGAAAGATAAATATGGTACGTGTTCACTTATAGGTGAATGTTAGCCATTAAAATGATGTTCAAGCTACAATAGATAGACCCAGAGAGGATAAGCATAGAGGAAGGGACTGGAGAATATATGGTTGTTCCTAGAAGAGGTAAATAGAACAGATTTTCATAGGTAGACTAGAGTTACAGGGAGAAATGAGACTGAGAAGATCAGGTGGAAAGCAGAAGGAATATGATATGGAGGGGGGGAAATGACAATTAGAAGTGAATGGTATTTGAGGGGCAGCATGCAAATCAGTGCAGAGGAAACTCCCTATAATATATGATCATGATCATAATGAAGTCTCAAAATAATGAGGGAGACAAACCCCAACTGCCTATGTCTTGTCGCTAAAAGAAACTTGCAATACATGGACTGGGTTCCTTCCAACAGAGTTTTTGGCTGAAAGGATCCCATGGAAATCCCCAAATAACCCAAGCTGTTGCAAAGACAATATGTTGCTCTCCACAAATTGACAGCAAGGCCCCATTGCTGAACACTACACCCTCACATCTCATAGAACACGGACAGGTTGAGCTGGTGTCTGCATAGAACCTTCACCCCATGTTCTAATGTATTTGACATGGAAAAGCACACTGCAGGCTACCAAAAGGGAAATGTGAATGTCAATCCAACAGCAAACCTTTGATGTACAAATGCCCTTTCTGCAAAACATGCTAGGGCAATATGGGAGTAACTGACTGATATCTGATTTGACTTAAGGCTCACTCCACAAGATGAAACCCATACCTGACATTGTTTGGGGGGGACAAAGAATTCAGGGATCTAGGGAGAAACCAAATATTACTGGTCTAAAAAACCAAGTGAGGAAATTATGACTTGTAATGAGATTCTGCTATACTCATAGATCAGAGCTTTACTTAGCCTTTATCAGAGAAACTCCCTCCTGTAGTAGATGGGAACAAATGCAGAGACCCACAGTCAGACATTACTCAGAGAGGGCGACCTTGGAAGACACAACTCTAACGAGATGTCTTCATCACCACAGAGCTCAGAGAATCCAATGGAAGAGTTGACAGAAGGGGCCAGGGATGAAAAGGGGATGGAGAACACAAGAACAAGGTCCTCCCTAAAAACAGAGAAAAGCTCATATGAACGTGCAGAGACTGAAGCAGGAAGCATATATGTATGTATGTATGTATGTATGTATGTATGTATGTGTATATATATATATATCATATAAAGTTCATGAAATTGTCAGTATGTTGGGGGTGATCTGAACCCATTTTCAGGCTAAGTTACCTAAATTTACCTCCACAATAAATTACCTCTTATTTCCCTTAAGAGGAAAGTTGTGTTTTTGTGTGGACAGTCTCTTCTGAGTGACTTCATTGCCTCATAATTAAGATTTTTCTCTTTAAAATATGTTTCAATCTAAATAAGACGTACATATGACTTCTGTAAACCAATTCAGTTCAGAGGATACTGAAAGTAATTCAGTTAATGAAAGTCATAAAATACCATTGGATAAACAGTGAAGCCTAGAATGAAGTAAATGTGACCCAGAATAATGTAAACAGGTGCTCCAAATCAAATTGGGTCAAAATTTGAAAGTCAGTTTACATAATCAGTGAAGTCCTGTTTTATTAAACTGTTGTCATTGGATTGATTACAACATAAAATCATAATGGGAAATGGAAATGCATAAAATTTCAAAAATCATAATACATATTAAATACTGAGTATAATCTTTAGATGAATAACAAGCCGTAGAACTCTCTGGATGCCATAGGGATTGGAAAGGATAAACACATCAGCTCAGAGTCTTAGGACTGAGTGGCAGGGAGTGGGGAAGGTTCCATTTTCTCAGACTGTGAATAAGCACATCCTTCTTCACGTTAGGACAGGGAATAAGGTTCTAGTTTCTCAGCCTGTGACCCTGAGACTGATTCCTCAATGGAAAAACAAAAATGGTATAAACACAAAGCTGTCCACACAGAGCTGTGTCACTGAAAAGGACTACATGGACTGCTTGCCCTCAAGATGAGCATTGCTAGATGTCTTCAACCTTCTCCCTCCCCCTTCCTTAAATTCATTGTGTACTTTTTTCTTTTTCCTTTTTATTGGATATATTTCTTTATTTACATTTCAAATGTTATTTCCTTTTCCAGTTTCCTGTCCATAAGCTCCCTATTCCCTCCACCTCCCCCATAAGGGTGTTCCTTCTATTTCTATTTGTGAGAAAAAGAGGGAAAGTACATGTGTCTGTGTGTGTGTGTGTGTGTGTGTGTGTGTGTGTGTAAAAATACCTGAGTATAAATAAAGCCACTCTCATAACCAGACATATAATAATCTTGACCATTAATTGGGCCTGGAATTCCCATTTGTGTGTGTGCATGTGTGAGATGCATGTGTGTATGAGAGATGTATGTTTGTATGTGTGATGCATGTGTGTATGAGAGATGCATCTGTGTAAGAAAGAAAGTGATGCATGTTTGTGTGTGTGTATTGTGTGTATACGATGTGTGTATGAATGAGAGGTGTATGTTTGTTGTGACACAGGTGTATGTGTATGTGATGTGTTTTTATGAGAGGGATGTATGTTTGTATGTCTATAATGTGTGTGTAATAGATGTGTATGTGAAAGAGAAAGAGACACATGTTTGTGTCTGTATATGATGCATGTGTGAAAGAAAGATATAGTTGTGTATATGTGTGAGATGCATGCTTGTGTGTGTGGTGCATATGTGTATGAAAGATGTATGTTTGTCTGAGTGGTACTTGGGCATATGTGTGTATTGTGTATGTATGCATATGCACATGCCTGTGTTTTCCCCCTCTACATGCATGCCCATGGAGGCTAGAGGTCAATACTGCATGTCTTTCTTAATTGCTCTCTACCTTCTTGCTCAAGTAAAGGTCTCTTCTGAACCTGGGGCTCCCTGGTTCAGTCAGGCTGGTTGGCCAACAAGCTCAATGGGTTCCCTACTTCTGTCTCTCCACTGCTGAGAATATAGATCGTGCTACTGCACACCTGCTTCTCTCTCTCTCTCTCTCTCTCTCTCTCTCTCTCTCTCTCTCTCTCTCTCTCTCTCTCTCTCTCTCTCACATGATTGATTGGATTCTTAACTCTGTCCTGATGTTTTTGCAGCAAACGTTTTGCACACTGAGCCATCTTCCCAACCCCTAGCATGTTTATTCAACCCTGGGTCCTCCCTCATACTGTTCCTTGGCTCTGTGAGACCCAGTGAGATACATAAACATTCTTATATGTATGTATAATGTCATGCTAGGAGCCGCTCCAGTAAAAGATAACCAGCTATACTCTGAGTTGTTTCTATGTAAGCACCTGAACAATGAAAATCATTGCAGCCCTACGGGGAGCTGGAAACTAGCCCCAAGTTGTTCCCCCCACCAGGACGCCGTGAACACGTGCTGTCTGACTACATCCTGACAGGAGGAATTCTCCAGGTCCCTAATCCCTACAGCCTGCTTCTACCCAACATAAACATAACCAAACTGTCCTTCAATTACCCATAATGGCCATTTTAATCATTATTTTGTTTAAGTCAAAACGCGTATTAGCTCCCAGCAAGCTAATCTTAGCAAGCAGGGTAGTTCTAAAAGGGAAACTCTCCATGTAGCCCTGCAGGGGTGTAGGTGTAGGGTGACCCTCCTTTTCACTCACCTGGCTTGGTGGAACTCTTAACCTTTTATTTCAATTATTACTCAAAGATATCCATGTAGGAGTAGTTCCATAAAACGAAAAAAATCACAGTGAAGTTCAAGTCATAACAGCATTTCGAGTGCACATTGTAACAAAGTCTCCAAGTAATCAAGTCACAGGAAGAATGTGTTAAAAAGCCTCTCTCTCTCTCTCTCTCTCTCTCTCTCTCTCTCTCTCTCTCTCTCCCTCCTCCCCTCTCTCTTTCTCTCTCTCTCTCTCTCTCTCTCTCTCTCTCTCTCTCTCTCTCTAAATTACAGCAGAGAAGGCAGATGTGGAAATTATGAGCAGCGTAAGGGATGATCCTAAAGAATTAAATACCTAAGCTCTCGACCATCGAGATCTATTTGAGTTCAGAATCTAATAAGAAGAAAATACAATAGGTTCCACGAAGACATTTTTATCAGGGTCTCAGCAGCTCTTCGCTTGCTTTTATAGGCAACATTATCATCTCATCAGCCAGACGACAAGTCGGAGAATTTTATTGTGACATGTAATCATTTTGAGTTCATCATATTTCCCCTTTTCCAGTGCATTTTTTTTTAAGTTAAAGTTTGCTCGTTAAAGCGCCATTTCAGAGGGTTTGGCCCATTAGATTTAATAGGATAGGAGGCAGGATGCTAAGGCAAGCTGTTATTGACAACTAATTTATTGTATGCCTCTGTAGGCAGCACTATAAAACACATGAACGAGTTGATGATAATACCACCAAAATATTTTTTTTTCTAGTTACCTAGGTTCAGGAAGCCCTGCTAGTGACAATTAATTCCAAATTCACGCTGCAAATTGATTCTCTAGCCTGGCTCCGGAGAGTCAGCTTGCTATGAAGAGTTAATTCAAATTCCACATTAAATACATCACAATATTATTTTTTGTTAATATGCAAATCACCATAATATCAGGGTGATCTTATATTCAGTGGGAACATCAGTAATGCTTCTTAATGATGTATTCATCAGGGCCGTGGGTGTCTGTGTACTGTTACTATTACACATTGTGTTTTAGAAACAGGCTTGACTACAAAGAAAGTTCTATTGTCTCTTATATAATGCCTTAAAAAAAATCTCTTAGCGGAAAAATATCATTGCAAGCACTCATAAATACTGGTAATATTTCCTCTGTTGTATAAATTTTATGTCCAGATATGTTACTACCTACTAAGTTCACTTCCGAGATCTAAAATCGCTCTAATTACACTTTAATCACAAAGGGGATTTGCCAAAAATAGCTCTCTCCCTCTCCCTCCCCTGCCTCTCCTTCTCTCTCTGTGCATGTGTACATGTTCACATTTATTTGGGAGGAAAAATCACTTTCACATCCCCATCAATTTTTCTTCTGGATTTTCCAATAATACAGTAAATAAACTGCCTGTGAAATTGTGTTTTCTCTAGGCCGAAACAAAACAAATATGTACGTGCATGTGCGTATATTCATGAATAAATAATTCCTTGAAAAATAACGCAAGCTTTTCATGGCACCCATAATATGACATATAAATTAATGTTTGTTTTTATGGATATATTTTGTTGCTTTCCAGTAGAGCAAAAACAAGAAAAAATACTTAGAGACAAGAAAATGGGTCTCACGGTTCTTGTGTTTTCCAAAACACTCTAGGGGAATTTATGAAGACAACATAAATCAGTGCCTGTCTCCAAAGAGCTTGTACGTGGCCTTCTCTCTGCCCGCATGGCATTATCTTATGAACACAATGAATAATTAAAGACACCTATCTTCTAAATATTTTTACATGCATAAGATAAAGTTTTGTGATGACAAGCCTCAGGTTAAACCTTGAACTCCATCAAACCTTAAATGTTTCTCTTTAGAATGGTAACCTTTAGTCAAAACCTTCTTGGTTTGGGTATGCACTTGGTTAAGGGCTAGAGAAGAGACCCTCGGTCGATTATAAACACATTCAGATTAAGTGCACATTTATGAAAGAGGAGAAAAGAAGGGGAAGAATGTTCCCTTCCCCCAGCACACTGTCCCAGGATTTCCCAGGAATAAAAAATTCAAACAAACCAAAGAATCTTTTGGAAGCAGGATTGTTTTGCCATGGGTGAGGGATTACTGATTGGCTTCTTAACTTCAGCTTTTCCAAATAGTTTTTCAGTTATTTAATTTACTCTACATGGAGTCTATTGATTATTCAAGTTGGCAGTCAATTTTATAGGGCACCCCGCTGTTTCTTTGCTTAATGTAGTCAATGATTGTAATTGCTTGATCAGTGCAGCCCATGAAATAGGTTTTGTGTCTTTTTTACAATGCATTGATGGCTTTATCTGATGCAGCCTTGGCAGGGGCCGGGTTTTACAGCGCTCCCCGGAACTCCCAGAGGTCTCCAGATTAATGGCTATGGCGAGCTGTGGGGCTGCTGATGCCACGCTCAGGATGGATTCGCACATCTGGCACGCCACACTTGGCGCTGGCGCCAGCTTTGTGTAGCGCAGTTACAGAATCTCTCACCAGTGCCTAGTTAACTGTTTTCACTAAGGGAATGAGATAAAAAGCCATCCAGAGAGCTGTTGGCACCCACTCTCTGTCACTGTAGTCACACATTAAATTTTTTTTCAGCTCCTTTTTTTATGAGGCAAATGATGTATGGAAACAACAAATTACTTGGAATGTTTATGTTCTGAACTCTGTTTGGATTCTGAACAACATCCCATAGGATTCCGATTTCCTGTAAACCAACAAGGGCCCCCCACCCTTCTTTAATCACCACCTTGCCTTGCAAAAGGGCATGGTGGGAAGAAAGATCCAGGTTTCCCTCCTCGCCTGACAGGGGCTTTAGATTTGGAAAGAAAGGTGGATAGAGGAATCACAAACGCGAAAAAGCAGCCTGAACCACCCTCCGCAGCTCATTACAAAAGAAAGGTAATTCTGCTGTCCTTCAGTGACTCTGGCAAATTGCTCAAGCATCATTTCCCTGTGCCTGTATGTCAGAGTTTCATATTTGGTACAATCTGAATTGCACTATTACACATGTAAAATGTAGTTTTAATAAGTAGACCAAGAAAAAGTAATGAAATATGCAGCAGAGTTGCATAAATCCATGGACAATATAATTATATAGTACACACACCTGATTTACAATGCCCAGGATGACATCTACATAAAAAAATAAAAGAATGCATGAGACCAGCTGGCTTTGAGATGATTTTTCTCTGCAGAGTTCGAATTGGAGACTAGATGAGTATACATTATTAGTATCATTGTTATTGTTATTAATACTTTTTCTTAGAATAATAAACCATCAATAAACACAGATTTAAAAGAACTGGTCTTCTGAGGGAAGAGAAATCACTTTTTAAGTTCACAGGACTGCATGAACTAAAGTCTTCATTTTAGAAGGTGGAAAGCAGCATGTGTGTGTACCATACCCGAAATCTGATGTTTGGTGCCCTTGGGAAAAGAGTGAAAGTTTTACAAAAGCAATATTGCCTTTCTCATTAGATTTTGCAGTCATTGTGTGATGTCATTGGTAGTATAATTAGCATTAACTCAGATTATAACACATTTATGGTTGAAGCTTCCTCAACAAAGTTTCCCTCCTCCTTGACTTTCTTGGTCTCAGATACAGATTCAATACAAGTATATTTAACCTCTTTCGCGGATGGCCTTATACATTGCATAACTTTCTCCCTTCTCAGAAAATTCTTATGTAATAAGATAAACAGAATGGTACCGAGTCAGCAATTTATACTAGATGACTGTCAGTCCAGGTATTAAAATATCAAGATTTTTTTCTTAATGTCTATGAAAAGTCTCTTACCACCCCTCTACTCCTAAGATTATTCTACTTTAAATTGTAATAAAAGTGACAGGCACTTGAAATAGATGCCTGAAAGACATTCTTGTTTATAGCTGGCATGCATGGTGCAAAGCCTGGCTTCAGCACCAATACACACACACACACACACACACACACACAAACACACACATATACACACACATACCCATTCACACATATCACACCACGCACACACACACACACACATCTTATACACACACCACAAACACACACACAGACACTCATACACACAGACACACACATATACACACACATACACATTCACACATATCACACCACACACAGACACACACACACAGACACACACATCTTATACACACACCACAAACACACACAGACACTCATACACACAGACACACACATATACATACACAGACACACACAGAGAGATACACATACACACACATCACACCACACACACACACACACACACACGCATGCACACACGCACGCACACACACAGTGGGTGTGTAAAGACAACTTGTGACACTGGATGAGTGCTTTGAGAAGACACAAGAATTAGGTTGGAGGGGATGTTATGGCGGAAACACAATGACCACTGTCCACTCCCAACTCGAGCTTCAGCAGCTTGGTAAATTCATTTTGGAGGGAGCCCTGCTATTCCACTGAAGCAGCTACTGCAGTGGGCTCAGAATGGTGTGGAGTCCAATGTGTGAGTTCCTGAGGACTTACCTGGGAGTGAGTGTCATTGTCACTTCTCAGCCTTCTCTTACTGACTATAAAGTTCTGGAGGGCAGAGATTTTGTCATTTTCACTTGCATTTTTTTCCCCTTTTGGTAGGAAGAAGTTATACAGTTAGGTAAAACCTCATGAAAATCGGTGTAAGGAGGCAGAGGCATCCAGCTGAAAAGTCAGGAAACATGTTTAAGTAGCTTCTTTTTTGTTTTTGTTTTGTTTTGTTTTGTTTTTTAACTAGCAGCATAACATTGCCCTTTGGTTTTCTTCTACTAGGGAAAGTTACCGGAAAATAATCCATAACACAAGGGATTTCATTCCACCAGAGTAGATTTCAAGCCTCATTCTATCAGTGCTATATAAGACCAACCAAACATCTAGTCTTGCTGAACAATGGTTTCCTCTGAGGAAAATCATAGAGACTAACACCAATAGCCCAGAGCTGCCAGTGATCTGAGTTGGATCTGCAGAACTCACGTGACAGAGAAAACTGGTTGCAGCAAGTTGTTCTCTGACCTCCACTTGTTCACTGTGGCATGCACACACACACACACACACACACACACACACACACACAAACACACTCACACACACACACACACACACACACACTCACACACACACACACTCGCATTACACATTCACTCCACACACACACACTTTCGTACACATTCACTCCACACACTCACACCTCACACACACACACTCATGCACTCACTCACACACACACTCACACACACACACACAGAGAGAGACATACAAACACACATAATTTCATAAATAAAGTGTAATTTTGTAAAATTAAAAAGAAAAGAACCAGGGATGGCTGAAGGTGGCTCAAAAATTAAGAGCACTGGCTTCTCTTTCAATGGGCTGGACTCAGTTCTCAGGACCTACATGGGGGCTCACAACCCTCAGTATCTCCAGTTTAATTTTGGACACCTTCCTCTGTCTTCCTCTAGCACCAGGCATGCATGTGGTACGAACGCAGATAAGCATGCAGGCCAAGCTGGAAAGGACTGAAGGAACTGAAGGGGTTTTTTAACCCCTTAGGAAGAACAATATCAACGAACCAGACCCCACTCCCAGAGCTCCTAGAGACTAAACCACAAACCAAAGAATACACATGGAGGGACCCATGGCTCCAGCAGCGTATGTACTAGAGGACGGCCTTATGGGGCATCAATGAGAGGAAAGGCCCTTGGCCCTATGAAGGCTCAATGCCCCCGTGTAGTGGAAAGCCAGAGCGGGAAGATGAGAGGGAGTGGGTGGGTGAGCGGGGAACACTCTCATAGAGGCAGGGGAAGGGGAAAAGGATAGGGGACTCCAGAGGGAAAATCAAGAAAGGGGATACCATTTGAAATGTGAGTAAAGAAAATATCCGATAAAAAATATAACTAAAAAGAATTCAGATTCAACAAAAGTCAGTGAAAAAGAAATGAACCATCAAGGTGATGGTTGATAAGCTTGAAATGACACTTCAACGACAACCATTGAAGGCATGAGAAAAGGGATGGATGGGAATTTTGGGGTGTGAGTTGTATCACAAAAGAAATGAGACACCATTTAGAACTAGCAAGTAGTCATGACCAATGCTAGCCAAGGCCTTTAGGTTAATTTGGGATAGGGAACTGAGTCAGGCAGCATTTGACTGTGCTGAGGAAGAAGAGATTGCTCCCACCTGGTTAGACTCCTGCTTTCTCTGTAGCTAGGAATTCTTAATGATATGTACTAAGGTTATCTCCTGACACTTTTGGGCAAGCCAAGGATCTAGTAGTTCTACAATGATAGAGAAGCTTTGTAAAGAAAAAAACTCCTTCACCTCAGTAATGCTACATATGGCAGTTTGCTGAGGACACTCACAGTCTTGTTGTATAGATTTATATAGATATTTTCACGATCAATCGGATACCAAGTCAGATCTGCTAATTCTCTTCAATTTCACTGTAATTACTTGTGAATGTATCTATATATCTATGTATCTATCTATGTATCTATCTATCTATCTATCTATCTATGTATCTATCTCTCTATATATTTATGCCATCTATATCTATATCTATATCTATCTCTCTCTCTCTCTATATATATATATATGTATATATGTATATATATATCAGCATAATGAGAATGTTTTTAAACCAGTAAGTGGAATTTCTGCGATGTTGTTGTATGTGGTCCTTTTGCTGATGAATCTAAGACATCCTGTGCTTAGGTCATCAACAAGGATGCTGTGATGGTTTGCACATGCTCAGCCCAGGGAGTGGTACAATTAGAAGGTGTGGCCTTGTGGAAGTAGGTGTGTCACTTTGGGTGTGGGTTATAAGACTTTCATCCTAGCTGCCTGGAAATAAGTCTTCCACTAGCAGCCTTCAGGTGAAGATTTAGAACTCTCCGCTCTATCTGCATCATGGCTGCCCTGGTCCCTCCTTAGTGATGATTGACTGAACCTCTGAAGCTGTAAGCCAACCCCCGATTAAATGTTGTCCTTTATAAGATTTGCCACGTCAAACATTTGCCCCTGTTCTCCATTCAGCTTCACCACACTTCGAAGTGCAAGATGCAGGCTTAGAAGTGAGGAAGTCACACTCTTCTGATACCAGAAAAGCTCTTCAGTGGCACATCTGATGGCTATGCTCATAGTAGAATACCCCAGTTGGCATTGCAACAGAACAGAAGAGAACGGGATCTGAAAGTATTCCCAAGTTTTTAGCATGCACAGGTATTAGGTAGTGATTCTACCCACACAATCATGGATGCGTATGAGTTTTTCTGATTATGGTTTCATTTACACCTAAGATAAACATCCCTGTACTGATCTAGCAGGAAACTGAGGATCACCAGCTAAGCAACTTCTCGGGGGCTGCCTCCCACGTGAGGGGAAAGGCCTTCTCAGCATGGACCATTACAAACTGATACCTCATCCTCTTTGGGATTTTGTTTGTTTGTTTTCCATATTGAAGTTTATTGAACCTCGGACAGAACAGATATAGTAAACCAGATAAATCATTGTGTTGTTGAAGAATAATTCCTGTGAGATTAAAAAGTAATAGCATAGCAAGGTTTACCAAAACCAGAACAGGTTGTATCTTTGAATGTATGAAAAAAAAAAAAGCCTTTCACTCAATTGACTTGAAAAAGCAGATATGGTATTTTTAAGGTGGTATTTTTAAAATTGTATCATAGATACAACGTTTACACTGGGATTTGGTTTAGTGGCAGAGCGCTCGCCTAGCACAAAGAGCTGTCTTATCCTATTTGTTATCTTGCATTGCCAGTGTGTGGCTATTTCACCTTTCAAACACATTTTTGTTTTTGTTTTGATTTTTTTGTTGTTTTGTTGTTTTTTTTTTTTAGAAAAAGTTAATGAACTCTAGGTCTGTGAGGACTAACATAAAACTGAATGTGAGAACATCTCCAGTGCTTGCCACGTCCTGCTTGCCTAATGTTGGTGCAGCTGTTCTGAATGAATGGCTTGCAGTTAGTTTCTGGGTCCATAGACATTTTCTGAATATGAAAGTCATATCTTGGAGTCTAGCTTCTAGTCTGGGTGCCCCTGGGCATGAAATATACAAGACAAAGATTTATAAATAATTTCGTAAAGATCTTTAAGTTGGTTTGGTGAGAGGACGCAGTCAGCAAAGACACTTGATAAAAAGCCACCAAAGCTCAGTTGGATTCCCAGAACCCACAGAGTAGAAGGAGACAATCGTCCTCCATCTCCACATGTACTCTGTGGCATAAGCAAACCCCATGCCAGCAGACACCCACGTACAAAATACATACATGAAACAAATTAAAACTTTGAGAGAAGACCTAGTCTGAAAGGGAAGCTTAAGTTCAGATGTGAAATAAAGATTGTAAATTGATGTTCATAATAACTCAAGTATTATTCTTCCTTGCAAAAAGAAAAAAAAAACCTATTATTTTCAAGATCAAGACCTTGAGCTTTGCAAAACTCAAGATGTTGGGGCTTGTCTTGTGAGGAATATTGTTTCAGAACCTGGCACCATGGTTAGAGTCACACTGTGTTAATGTTAGCACTGAGGGTATCCGTTCACTTGTTCACCAGCTAAAACATTCCTTCTTTCAGTACTTACCCAAGTGGTTCATTAATCCCAGTGGTGGAAATGAAGCCAGAGACAATCTCGAAACTCGTCTGTATAAACAGAGTTCCTAAAAAATGTTGCATTTGATGCTGTCTTTAGCCAACTTTTGCACATGTCAATTGCTTTATAAAACAATGAAAATTTAAAATTGTAGAATACATTTTGAGAGAGTAGAAAATTCAAACAAAATGGCCATGGTCAGGAAGATTTTGTTCTATATCTCAGAAAAGAAAAAATTCTGATGTGTGTGTGTGTGTGTGTGTGTGTGTGTGTGTGTGTGTTGCTTATCCTTCAAGCAGTTACTAATAATCAGCATATTTCACTCACCCATTTTATCAATATCTAAAATATTGTACACTTAAATCCAGTTTCTTTGATGCATTCTTCCTTCATAGAAAACTTTTCATTCTCTATTTTTTTTATTTCAATAGCATCTATTTAACAAAACTATATAGACTGCTATATTTACAATTGTAATTGTATGTTTACCCATCTTGTTCATTGATGGTAAGAAAAATCCTTAGTTTTGAAGAATATTTTGGTAAACCCATAAATTGAACAAAACCAGAAGTTCCTAACCGTGAGATTCATGCTACGAATGAATTGCTAATATATGGCTGGACTCTGCCCGTGTCACTGAGAAAGCTAGGCACCTACACAGCGCTCCTGAGGATGGTATGATTGGTAGCTTTATTTTGGGTCGGGGGCTTCTTTTGGTCCTCATTTGAGACTTTTCAATTTTAATCTCCATGCCCCTGTGTGCACCCAGACTCTGGCTGTGCCTACTGTGGCAGTGTCAAAGATTCCATCAGAAGAGCTACTTGTTCAGCTTGACCGGAAGCAGGAAGTGCAGGAAGCATTATTTTTTAAAAGTCCCATGTTTCATGTGGCTGATGTCTGGAGAGTGGAGATAAGCCTTGAGCCTTCTCTCAAATCTTTGGGTGATCCTCCAAGCATGCTCTAAATGGGGTGTGAAATAAAGCTTACCGGAGTGGGATTGGACAAGGATCAAGACACTCAGAGCTGGCAACCAGGCTGTTCGCATTTTGTTTCCAGGACGGCCGAGGTGAAAGCGCGGTTTTCCCATCCTAGTGCCTTATCTAGGAGACAATTCTCTGAATATTGGTCCAAAATGTTACCTTCATTTTTTCCCTGTAAATATTATACTTAGAATTGTTGCGTTTTACTGAGTCAGCAAGCCCCCCAAATAATCTTTATTCTTTAAATATTTATACATAAATGTATTACTAAAATAAGGATGCAAGATTCCTTAGTTTGGATTGCATGGCTGTGGCACGATTAGTACATTTTTGGTTTGGGATGCTTAGGGAGACGTAACATGGCAGTGGGTGCTGAGGTAGAAACGAGCCATGGAAGGGACTGGAAATGAATAAGAAACTTATTGATGTCCCCCAAGACTTTGCACTCTTTTGCTTCTTCAAAAATACTGAACTATTTTCTTTTACCTGTGTTTCTACAGAAGTAAATTATTTCATGCTTGGCAGCTGCTTGTAGCAAAACTCATGGTGTTCTCCAAAAATCATGTTCAATATCATTTTTATTAAATCGCACTATTGTACAAATAGCATAAAACTGTTAAAAGTCTAGCAAACATACCTAAAGAGGGAAGTTATTTTTATAAATTAGGTTGAATGAAACATCCAAGCAACACAGCTACAAATCGGATGGCTACCCATCAAATCAGGACCGTTTTATGAACAATGGAAAGAAGGCCACACTCCAAAGATACACAGTTCCACAAATAGTATTAGAAGTCCTCGTCTTACTCTCATAAATAGGTACATGATTTATGGCCATTTTACTTCTAGCTGCCTAGATAGTCCCAAAAATAGAGATGACACGGGACAGGCTGTGGACACTGGAGAGAGTGGCATGGCAATAAAAGAATAAAACTTCAGTGACTCCTACTGTTCTTCACAACTGAATAGAGCAAGCAGAGTGATTAAGTCATTTAATGGATTCACTATGTGACTCCCTCATTGATATCCAGGCTTAGTACAATCAAAAGGTTTGAGATGAAGACATTTCCTTTAACATTGGACACAACTCAAGAACAGAATACTACTTAGAATTTTTTAATCTTTAGGTAATCTCTTTTGTGTTTACTTAGTGTATAGTCTCTCAACTTTTAATTCCCCTTTTATTGTCCTTTCTCACATTTTTCAGAATTCTTCAGTTATGATAACACACACACACACACACACACGCATGCACACACAGAGGAGTAGGTGTATCTTCAAAAAGATTCAGTTCTGTCTTCACAATGAAATATTCTGGGAACTGCTTGCATTATGATGTTATGCCCAGGAAATCCTCTAGAGTCTAAGCAAAACTATGCTTTTTTTTGTCTATAAAATTCTGATTTTCTATGATCAAGAACCTACTAAAGAGCCATGTTGTTGGAAACTTTTATTCCTCACAAGTAGAATCATGTCAGTGTTCCCAGTCTGTGGTTATTCAATGACTTAAATAGACTCTCCTTCCTGTACAAGTATTAGACTTACCAATGGTACTTAATGATGATATTTTATAGAGTTCAACAATAAAATTGTAGCCATGTACAATGTGAAAGACAAAGAATCATGTAAATCCCCTTCCTTCATGAGGTGATCACCTATGGGACAGAATGAGGACAGAGAGGCTCTCCTTTGGCATCAGGACACTAAGTGCATTTAGAGTGAAATTCTTCAAGTTGAATATAATTGAACAGATACTTGAAATATCACATCATTCATGACAAGGTATAAACAAACACATAGATGATGTTGAGATGCCAAATCTTTTAAGTTCAGACTCCATTTTAAAGAACCTGACCTAAGTTTGTACACAGGTAAACTAACAGGCTTGTACCTAGCATTGGTTTCCAAGTTGCCCCCAAACAAAACCCAAGCCTAGCTCCAGTCTTTAGACTAATCCCCAACAAGACTGGGGTTTCTAGGCTATTCCCCCAACAAACCTGCATCCCCAGCTTACAAGGCTACCCCCTGACTAATGACCACCAATTCAGCGAGGAACAGAAATTAAGTTTATGATATGACTCCCAGCACCAGCCAATTATGTTAAAGGCCACAGTGATTCTTGCACACATACTCCCTGCTTGCTGCTTACTATAAAGCCTTGCTGTGATAGACATTTTGGGCTTCCCCACCACCAAAACCGTCCTTCGTGATGGTGGTGCATTAGGGCCCCAAGCTAACCCAAAGAGAATAAAGGCCCTCCTGTGAGTCGTATCAGATTGGCTCCTGTGTTTGGGTGGGATCACTAACATTTCCATGGCACAACAGTGTGACCTTAGAGATCGCAGGATGCTTTAGAATCTTCACCAGGCTTTCATGTACGCCTCAGACTTATGATGTGGAAGGTGTGATGTTCATAGAAAACAGAATTGGAAAAATGGCAGAGTTAGGTCTAGACTTTCCTGATTTCTTTTCGTCCGCAACTTTCTTCATGGAGAATAAGTAGAACAAAAAGTGATTGTAGGCAAAAATAACCCTGCTGGGGAAGAGAGGAGAGTGAGAAGAATTCCTGGTTTGATAGCAGACCAATGTTTGAGTAAACACAAATGAGTGCACCCCATTGAAGAGTTAAAATGATTTATTACACTTATTTACTTACCTTGGCATCAGCTACAAGACTTCAAGGCAGCAACCCGGGGCAAAGAGAAATCAATAACTAGAAATAGCTATGCCATGGTACTAGTTTCAAAGGGCAATCATTTCATTTTTCTTTGATATTTCATGGTCTTTGTCACCCTAAATTAATACAGAAGAGATCAAAGTGGAATTGAACTTTACTACACATTTGAAAACTTTTTTATTAAAGTCGCTGAGTGGCCTTCTGTGTCTCTTGCATTTTGCCTATTGGGTCCAAAGGTCTGAAGTCTGTCCCCCAAGAATTACTTTTGGTTCCTTAGGTAGAACTGTTGAATTTATTTGCCTGGCCTTGATTAGATTAGATTTAGCCTTATCAGCTAGGTCATCCTATTTAACTCCGTACTCTTACAATAAAAGGATGACCGATTCCCATCAGTGTCTGTTCACAATCATTTATCCTTAATATGCCTGGAAGAAACAGAGAAATGAAAGACGACACTTTCTCATTCATGATTCTCTTTTTAAAAAAAAAAAAAAAAAAAAAAACATTCTCCTGCCCTCTCCCTCCTATGCTGATACTGCATGCATGGCTTGTTCTCGGCCCGCTCCCAGACAAGCTAGGGCAGGCCCTGTAATATGATTCAAATTGCAATCTCGTGTCTTGCGTTCCCCAAACACTTCATCTCCCCTGCAACCTGGAACTCTCATTCCGGTCCCCAATTAGACTAATATCTCTGCCCAGCTCCGATTGGGGGTGATGGATAGGCTGGGAGGGTGGGGGGAGACGAGGCGATTTTTTTCCAGCTCCTCTGAATTCCCACAGGCAGGCAGCATTTGACAGATTGGGCAGAACTGCCACGAAAGAGTCTGACACAGATGGTGTAATTAGAGAATGCGAAGTGCGAGTGTGAAATTTATCTTTGATCAGCACCTCCTTGCCAGACTGTCATCTATGTTAATATGATGATGGCTTCTTGGAGATGGATAGAAGGATATAGCAGCCTTGAAGAGGAGGAAACGGAGACGGTTCACCCCATAGAAAAGATATTCTGTTTGCTTCTGAAATCCAATCAATTTGGCCAGGCCAAGATGCAATTGTACTTATTTAATTCACGTGGAAAAATAAGCCTAACCGGATTCGCACACTTTATTAAGTCTGTAATCAATATGAAAAATCTGAGCATTAGTTAGGAGGGGAGACATGTTAATTTTTAATAGAGCAATAGATATAAAAAAAAATACAATGCCTAACTCCAGGAGCTGTTGAAGACAATTCACATCTCTCCTTATCAAGTTTCCATGAAAAATGGATACAGGGAAATCACTACACTCCATAGTGTTAAAACTCCAGACACTGCCAGAAAATGTTATTTTCCACAGTTCCTGCATTCTGTTTCAAAATAACACCTGTGATTTGTATTCAGTCCAAAACATAGCAGCCTTATTTTTCTTGATGTTTTCTATTTTAGATTAATTTTTCTACACCTAGCAATTAATAAAGGACATACTACCGAGGACTTAAACAAATCATTTCCTCTTCATATTATCTTCCTTAAAAATGTAGGATATTTTCTGCAAACGGGACCAAGCATCATCACCAACCATTTCTCCTTAAGGCTTTCTTTCTATCTAGTAACAACGATTGTTCTGGGGATGACTTAGAAGGTGCAGGCTTACAAGCAACCATGATAGACTACATTTTACTATAATCTGCTCAAGTGTTCGCATTGATGGTGCTAATTTTGAGCAAGGTAAATTAGCATAATTAATGACCAGCCAAATTTGGGGGTAATACAGTATGTAATTAACATTAGAGAGTTCTGTTGTGCCACCTGCCCCCACATCTCATTGTTGCAGGGATCGAACTGTACAGGAGGAAATTTTCCCCTTTGCTGCACTGAGCAGAAAGCAGCTTTCTTCATCAGAATAAGCCATTAGCTGTAATGGCTTGTAGGTGTAATGGAATGTGTGTGAAACATCTGTGCTGAGAGCAGGGGAGAAATTGCTGCATGCAGTCGTAGGCCTTTGGGGAGCTTGATTAAGGGTTGCTTCAGAGAACTGGATATCTGGCTTGGGATGCAAGAGAGAGAGAGAGAGAAAAAAAGTAAATAAATAAATAAGTAAGGGAAAAGAAAGAGGGAAGAAAGGAAAATAATGCTAATAGATTTATGGATGTGCTGCAGGGAGAACAAAGGGTTTTTAATTCTTTCCTTCCTTTATTGCTCTTGCATTGCATCTGCTCTCTGCTGGGCTCTCGCTTACTGAAGTGATCTGGAAAAAAAAATGTAGCTCTAAATGCAGGTTAGGGGGAATGAACTTAGCTGTAGAAATAAACAGAAGAGCTTGATCCACACCCCCCTCCCCTGGTTTGCTAATGGAAAGGTCCTCACAACCTGGGAAGAAAGATCCTCAACATTGTTGATCGTGAGTGTTAGCTTGAAATTTAGCCCCAAACAGGATGTGACTATTCAGTTTCAAGGCTGGATATCATGTCATGTCTGCAGACAGCATCAGCTAGATGGCTAATTCATTCACAACGGCTCGCCTCAGTAGAGACTATATGCTGGTCTTTCTGAACTCACTAGTTTCTTCACAAATTTGCAAAAGCGCACAAATTAATCATAGGACATAAAACGTTAACTCCTGAGAACAATGAGGAATTGTTCCAATAACATGGGTTTCTGTGGGGCATTTTTGTTTGTTTCTTTGTGTTTTTTTTTTAAGCAAACACTTTTTTTGAGCCCTTGATGTATGCAAAATATTGGGGTTTTTTGCTGAGAGTTTGATCACCGTGGCTGGGGCTCTAATGGTGCATTTGGCAATGAGTCTGGCCAATTATATCAACTTGGCCATCTCCTTATCCCACAAAGACAGCTGAAACCAAATTGATCATGCAGTGATACACATTGATTGCTAAAACAACTCAATTGAAGGCATCAATATGATGTAGTGTAGCTATCTTAGAAATGTTTTTTTTTTTTTTTAAAGAAGGCTAGCTTTTTAACTATAGGCTTTGCAAAGACAAGGAAGAGGAGAATTACAGGTAGATCTTGGGCTAGCAAAGGGTTAAACATTTGTGAAACTAATGTAACTGGAAAGGGAATTAGTGTTCTGCTCGGGACAGATGTGAATGTATTGCCTCGAAAATTGGAAACAAACCTGAAAATATTGGGTGATTTTATGATTAGGTAAATCTTACACTTTCTAATTATAAATGACAATGAAGCACTCTATTCACCAGAATCTATCTTCCTTATGAAACAAGAAGGTGGTGGTTGAGCTGGTGCCAAAAATTCCTTGCGCTGAAGTTTAAAATATGTAGGGAGGCAAGAATGTAATAAAAATTCAAAAGCTAATAATATTATGGCGAATGGCATTGTTTACAATGTGGAGCACCTGCTGTTAGGGGGGAAAAAAGGAAGACGAAAAAGTGAAATCATCAAACTGTTTCTAAATGGAAAATCTGGGCTCTCTGCCAATTACACAATGCGTTTCAGGTGCACGGTAAATAGGAACAATAAAAGGTGTGCAGGAAGGAATATGAAATGTGAAATCTCAAAGACGCCGCGGTCTTAATATGGTGGCTCTTGAAAGAAAATCTCAGGGAGTCTTCCAATGTTCTCCACTCCAAGGACGGGGTTTGAAATAAAATTTCGCTGCATAGGTAAAGTTCCCGAACTTCTAATTGTCTATATCTGGAAACGAAGACCCGCGCACAGCATCATTTGTTGCTTCGGTCTTCATTATTTCAGGCCGAAAGGAGTACTTGAGCCTGAACAGGAATTGTTTCTCCCAGCCTCTCCTCATTGTGTGTGGTGTGCGTGAATATGCATGCTCACGTGTATTTTTGTGGGAGTTCGGAAAATTCAGCCCTTAGGGTTAAGAAGAGGGGGAAAAGTAGCCTCCCTTGGCTACAGTAGCTTTTCACACGGAAATTAGCTGAGAGCAGCAGAGGCGCTGGGTGGTGGAATGCCAGGTCAGTCTCACTGTGCATTGCTTCCTAATGGATTCTTCTAGAATCCAACACCTATGTCTACCAGGGGAAAAAATTCCCACATGTCAAATTTCCCTTTCTGATTCCCAAGTTGGTCCGTTCACTGGGAGGCAGTTTAAAATTCAAATCACCTTTGGAATGTCGCTTCCACTTGAAGTTGCCAAAGCTCAAGTGAGGTTACTGCCAATGCATAGACATAAAACGAATTTAAGTATCATGACTCAGGCGTTAGACATGGCTAGGAACTAAACAATTGCCAAATATTGGGGTCAATCGAGTTTTCTTTTGAACCCAGGAAAAGGCAGAAGTAAGCACATATTCTGTGTCCTCATCAGCCTACCTGGTCCTTTGCCTATTTGGTCCAAGAGCAGGGGTGAAGGGCCTTGTATAACAGAGCCACAGGGGACATATTTATGTCTCTATTACCTGCTGGATGACTTAATCTCCCTAAACTGGGCCAAAGTAATGCCTCTCTGATGCTTGCCAAACAGATGAAGTGAGATAAGTAGACAAAGTATTGTTTTAATAACAGATGCAGAGCAAGGGCTTTACAATTGCTATCTTAGCTGCTATTATTATTATTATTATTATTATTATTATTTGCTCTCTTCTTTTCTATCACAACTGCAAGCGGTGGGGGGGAGCCACTTTTGATTGATATCATTTTGGGGTGAGGGGTCGTAAATCTTTAGTCCTGTGGAGACATCCAGACGTCAGTGATCCGTGGCTTGGAAAAGCTGTGGCACTGGACAGAATCTAGGGCCACCAAAGCCAATGGCTTCTGGGTCCTTTGCCTATTTGAACTGGAAAAAAAATGAGATTCTTACCAACTGTAGAGTGAGTTTAATTGGACCTTTGGTATAGAATTGTAGGTGAGAACCTAAGAGAAAGGAAGGAGATAGAGATCTGGGATGATAAGAGCTGCTCCAAGAAATGGCTACACTCAACCGCTGGTCTAGAGGATCTTTGTAGGATTGAGGGCAAACAGTGGTATAAACCATGGAGGGAAGTGCTTGCAAGAGCAGCTGGCCCTTGAGGTATCCATGTGACTCTCAATTTTGGTCACATTCTCAAGGATAGTGTTTCTGTATGGGGTGTTCATTTAGTTTAAAGAAATTAAAGAAAGCTAGCTTAAAACTGAACCAAAAATCCATGAATCCCTTTGAGCATTCTTGGCCTTCAGCCAACTTAGAACCAAGACTGACTACCCTTGCTAACACTGGGCCTTTGGACAAGTATATCTTCTGCCTCAGTTTCCTAACTGTAAAATGGGACGTTCTGAACTGTTTAATCTTAGGTATCAATGGTAAAGCACTAATTAAGTTTTCAGACTTAATTTCAGATGTTTACACATGCCTATTCTCTAAACTAAGAAATGAGATGCTTTTTGTAAAGGAACTGCCGCTCTTTTAATAGAGAATAATCAAGAATGGTCATTTCAAAATAAACTAATAAATGATTCAAGCTTCAAGTCTCAGGCCTTCCTCCCACTCAACCCATACTATCGATTCCACGCCCTTCAAAAATGACAATGCATCTACATATTTCACCATGTAAATATCCTATAATGATGTCGTCAGTTTAATTTTTCCAAATTTGAAATTAGAAAAAAAAACAAAAAAGAGAGGAATTTTTTTAAAGTATGAAATATATCAGAGCCACATGGTGGTTGATGAATCCATGTAGATATAACTCTTTCAGTTTTCTCATATCGTGTAAGCAAACCATGGTCTGAAGTATTTGGTGGGTGCCTTCCATTGATTTCCAGTCACTTAATGCTTGGATTGTTGAAAACCCATTGTTATCAGCTCCCATTTTCCTCTCTGAGTATGGCGGGTGCTTAGTGGGACGGGATGTTGTAATCAGTCTCGTCTTAAATTTCTTAAATCACCTCCTGAATCCGAATCACAAAATGTTGAACACAGTTAAGTCTTTCCTCACTGATGATATATCTTTTCATGTGCTTTTCTACAAATGTCACCTCATCGCATTGGTACAAATGCTCTAATAGTGTACTGAGCGCACATGGTCCCCCTTTAAAGACAAAGCACTAGTTGTATAAAGGCAATGACGATACTCAACGCTTTGAATAGACAGGATCTCATATTGATTACAATGGTGGGGATCGCTCTGCTTACAGCAGTGTGTACCTGGGAAACAGCAACACATGCCCCAGTTGAGTGAGTAGCAGATCCCACATGGGTCAGCAGAAAGTGACATTCCAACTCTGCAGCGTGATGACATCCTTAATTAGTAGTGCTGCTAATGGGTTCGTGTTACTTATGGCGTTGAAATAAAACTTTGCAAGGCAATGAGCCATTTTCCCTCTTTCTAACAAGGATCAGGGTCACAGCAAGGACCACAGCGTTGTTTTGCTGGATTGGGATAGCATTCATGAGCCTCGCTCCACTGGAAAACATTTGATAAACCTCCCACATGCAGGAAGCACTAAGCCTTTACACTTGTTTTCGATTTCACTGTACTGTGTAACTAAAGAACTGAATATTTTAATCCCTTCCTTGTCCAATGCTTACAGTAATGACACTGGCACATTACTTTTTAAACAATATAACGTATTGCATTACAAATTGAGCGAGTCAGATCACACATAGAAATCTCAATTCTGCTACAACAACAAAGGACAACCCCCACAATAACAAACAACAAGAAAACTTACTGAACCGTGAGCTAAAACTCCTGGGACACTATTGGCTTTATGTAGCCTAGTTCAAGGACTCACAGCAACCAGATGGATGCTGGCTACTTCTATTTCAGCGCCATGGTACACTTCACGTAGGCTTAGCTTCAAATTCCCTGAGCTGCCCATTGGCAGCTCCAGATTCCACATCTTCCACCTCTGCCAGGTAGAGAGAAGGATGGGTAGTTCAGGACCATACTGAGGACCCAAGCTCAGTTCCCAGAACCTACGTCTGTCCACTCACACCTGCCTACAACTCCAGCTCCAGGAAACCTGACAGCTTAGTCTGGAATCTAGAGTGCCTCAACTCAAATGCACCAAGCCATACACAGGTGAAGATAAACATAATTAAAATGAAATAAAATAAATATTCAAATCCTCCCAAGTTCAAAATCCAGTAAAAGTAAAGAAGCAAAAGGATCCTTCCTGTCTCTCTCCATTAAATGTCCTGGGTTTAGCCGTGACTGTCACCATCTAAAGCTATTACATGAGACCCTGGTTTGCCGAGACTACTTAAATGCCTCTCGGCACTTTAGATTCAACTTCAGAAATGATTTAAGAATAAATTTAGATCATTCAAAATTTATCTGTGATGGCTTATGCATGTCAACACAGTCCAGCAAAAGCAACACATTATAGCTCTTACAGTGACCATGATCCTTGACAAAAACAGGCAAACTTTGAGGGATCTACAATTATTCTTACGTCATCCCTTTAAATAACAACAGCAGAGCTAGTATCTCACTCTTTCTATTCCAGGGCAAAGTCTGGGACAAAGTAGGGGCACAATCCAACCATGTCCCAGAAAGTCATTACATCACAATGAATGCATGAATCAAACGAAATTCACCAGGGTTTTTCCCCTCAAGTAATCATTATGCAATACTTAGATCTTTCTGTTTTTTCTTTTCTTTTCTTGGATATTTTCTTTATTTACATTTCAAATGTTATCCTTTTTCCCAGTTTCCCCTCCAGAAACCCCCTATTTCATTTCCCCTCTCATTGCTTCTATGAGGGTGCACCCTCACCCAGCCACCCACTCCCACCCACCTCCCTGCCCTGGCATTCCCCTACACCAGGGCATTAAGCCTCTCCTCCCATCGATGTCTGACTAGGCCATCCTCTGCTACATATGTGGCTGGAGCCATGGGTCCCTCCATGTGTACTCTTTGGTTTGTGGTTTAGTCCCTGGGAACTCTGGGAGGTGGGGGGTGGGGTTCTGGTTGGTTGATATTGTTGTTCTTCATATGGGGTTGCAAATCTTTTTAGTTCCTTCAGTTCTTTCTCTAACTCCTCCACTGGGGTCCCCTTTCTCAATCCAATGGTTGTCTGTGAGCATCCACCTCTGTATTTGTCAGGCTCTGAGAGAGCCTCTCAGAAGACAGCTATATGAGGCTCCCGTCAGCATGCACTTCTTGGCATCTACAGTAGTGTGGTGACTGTATATGAGATGGATCCTCAGGTAGGGCAGTTGAGGCTGCTCTATAATCTTTCACAATAATGTGTTATATATTCTCTAATAGTAGAGCAGACTGTCATGTGGCATTTCCACACATTGTTTTTGACATAGAGGGGGGTGTCTGACATAGGGGAGGTTTTGAAATTCAATGGCACTACATCATAGTTTGCATGGAATTTATCAAATTATAGTAATGATAAGATATTAGGAATAGGAGAGGACCATGTCTATAACAGTGTAGCAAATAGAAGGTCCAGAGTGGAAATGGTTATCCAGTGACCAGTGATTTTTAAACAGAGTTTTACCTTCCTTACCCACACTTCTTATGCTTAAAATACTTATGCAACATATTAATTTAGAATAGTAACCTTATAGAATTTTATAGAGTAGTAAATGACGAGGCACCATGACACATCGTCCCCTCTCCATCTTTCTTAGTCTCCTTTCCTCCCTCCTTCCCTTCCTCTGTCTCTATCTCAACAGACATGATATCATTCTCTAGCCATTTTCTTTTAACAGTACATTCTGAGCCATACTCCAAATGCATACATTGGACTGTGTATGCATACATGCATGTGTGTGTGTGTGTGTGTGAGAGAGAGAGAGAGAGAGAGAGAGAGAGAGAGAGAGAGATGTATGTGTATGATTTGTATGTGGTATGTGTGTGATGTGTGTATGCGCATGTGCACATGCCTGTGGGTGTGATGTATGTGCCGTGTGTGTATGAGGTGCTTGTGATATGTATGTGTGTATATCTGTGTGCTATGTGATGTGTGTGTGATGGGTGTGTGTGCTGTATGCGGTGTATGTGTGATGAGTATGTGTATATGTATGTGATGCATGTGTGATGGGTGGGTTGCTGTGTATGTGTGTATGTGTGTATGTGTGTGTGTTTGTGTGTGTGTGTGTGTGTTTCCAACAGTTGTATGGAATGGCATAGCTTGATTTTACTTTAACATATTCAACTATTTTCTTAGCACTTAGTTCTAAACATTTTTAGTAATGAATTTCAGTGGTCTTAATTTACTTTTCTACTTAAAAATGTTTCAATAAGCACACTGTTCATCTGTCCTTACCTAGTTATGTGAGGATTTCAGAGTACAGATTCCAAGAAATGACATGTTGGATTGAAAGAGATGCAGATTGGAAAGACACTGCCAAAATGCTCTGAGAAGTTTTGTACCAATTTATAGCCCCAGCAATGGTGTTTGAGAGTTACGATTTCCATAGAGGCTCAAAAGCCCTGTCTTAGTCTTTTTAATTTTTGCCAATATTATGGAATAAAATGAAATTCATTCCTGTTTGATTTACATTTTCCTGGTAATTTATCCTGTTTAATCCTCAGCCTGATCGTGGGAGGTAGACCAGAATCCCAAATCTGGGCAAATGAATCAACCTTTTGTTTCAGATCAAATCTCCTGGATCAGGAGGCTGTTAGAACCCAAAGGTAAGGTACCCATGGGCCAGTTTATGGAGTAGATCAGAAGGTGAGATAAATTTCAGCCCGGGAATAATATTGGGCAACTTCTTATCTAACTCTGCATAGTCTGTTATGGACAAGACTACTCAAGCAAAACCACGTTATTATAAATCTTGTATTATAGTCTTTTCTTGTATACAACTACTACTAACTTACAAGGAAATGTGTAATTTTCATGATATTTGGTGAAAGAAAGCACCTGTTGTGCCTTACCTCGTTTACAGAAAGCCCTGGAATATTAATAAGGTAATCCATCATGTTTTTAGCCATTTGCTAAGTAATACCAATTAGAAAGATATATTAATTGAACAGGTTAGTCTAAAACCCCACTAAACAAGACCAGCGGATGTAACAGGACACACACCTTATGCAGCCCCTGGAGTCTAGCTAAAAGCACTGAGCTCGGGCATCCACCTGCATTTCTCACAAATAAACCCTCACACCCCATTGTGCATCAGGTAATCTTAATTGCCAATTAAAGCATGCCACTTTACAAAAGGTGCAATAATGAGCCTTTTCGAAAAAAGAGTCTCTTGCAGTTAAACTCTTTGGACCCTAGTTAGTTACCAAAAATCAATTCTCATTTCAAGACAACACGCCCAAAGAGTCCCCACTTCCTTCTCCAGTTCACTCAAGCCTGTTTTGTAGAAGTGGCCACAGTTGGAATACTAAAAGCCCGCATATGCCTATCAAATGCCTAAAGCGATACTCACTGTGTAGGGGACTATCAGAGTGTAGCAGGTCAGTTTCCATTTGGCCTACTTTTTCTCTGTCTACAGAGTGAGCAGAGGGGATATGCGGGCCTTGGAAATTTAACTCTGCTATCACTAGGTGAATGTGCAAAATGTATTGGTTGGTCAGAGCATGATACCCAATTTCAGCTATTACCAGCACATCGGTAAACTCAGGAAACCCACCTTCCAATTTTCAATAACTTTTGTATTTCTCTCCTTATAGGGAGAATTATTGCATTTCTAAATAATAAACATATTCATTTGACAAAGGAAAGAAAATCTAGATTGGAAATACATACAACAAAATCTTCAAGTGACACCACCACACACTACGAACTACAGAGAACGTTATTGCACAATGAAAAGGAGACGAGTCACTCCAAATTTTTACTTCCTGTATTTCCATTTATGCCAAATTATTACTTTTTCCATATTGTTCAAGCATACGTTTACCAATCCTTTATTAATATACAGGTCTCCTTTCTCTGTATTGAAAGCTCTACTGATATTTTGTGCATTCATTGATGCTTAACTGGTTAGTTGTCAGAAGGAACACTATTAGAAATAGAATTACATGGTCAAAATTGATGTTTTGAATTTTAATAAATACTACTAAATGCCCTCAGGAGATGTACCAAACTGCTTGCTTATTAACATATGACAGTGGGTGTTTGATCATACAGAAGTACCAGCTTTTATCATTGCCAATTTGATTAGTAAAAGTTATATCTTAGTTTTTCATATTTTGTTCATTGTATTGATGTTATTTATATACAAGCTATTAAAACACTCAGGCTATTGTAATGTACATATTTTCATATCTAAGGACTTTTAGATTTAAAACCACTTTTGGTTTTGTCATATGCCATGACCATCTGCTAGCTTAAGGACATTGTTACTGTTGCTTTTTGGTTTTCTTGTTTGTTTTTGTCAGAGAAAATTTCTGCATTATTTTTATGTGATCAACATGTTTGTTCTTTCTCTAGGATGGACAGATATGTGGTTATCTTTTAAAAGTGTCCCACATAGAACAATTATATTCAACTTTAAAGTTTTGATAAAATATAGTCCATTATATACTGAGTATAACAGAAAATTTTTTAAAAATTTCCAAGTGCTTAACTGTTTACTTTAATATCAATTATTGAATAGCTACTAACTGATAATAATTAAATAATTATTAAATAAGTTCACATCAGTTTTAACTTCGACATGTACCAAATCCACTACTTTGTCTCATATAAATTTTGTCTGTACTAGGCCTAGTTTTATACAACTTACAAAAGCAGTGAATCAACTTATTTGGCAAAGAACATACCAAGACTATAAAAGTGCCTGAAACTTAAAATTATGTATGGCAATGCCTGCAAAAGTTATGACCTTGTGTTCTTTTTGTCAGTCCTGTATACAAATGATATAACTGTGTGAGTATTAATCAATTGTTTACTGATAATTTACTGGTGGACCAAAGCATTGCATATTGACCCTAGGAATGTAGAAACTATTGACCTGCCTGGAAAGCGTGCGTAGTCACCAGCCACCCAAGAAGAGGCAGCCATATGTAAGAATATGGACCTGAATCCACATGGATTCACATCAAGGCTGCAATTGTGGGGTTGAAGGGCTGTGGGTACTGGAGGAACCAAGTACACATGGGGTCACACACACACACACACACACACACACACACACACACAAAACTGAGAAGATAGCAATGCTTCTCAATTCTAGTTCCTTGCTGAGACACACTGAAGCTCTTGGTAAGAAGTAACTACCTAAGCTGGGTTTGGTGGTACAAGTGTGTAATCTATCCTATCACTAAAGAGGTTTAGACCGTGAGGATGATAAATTCAATGTCAATCTGAGCTACACAGTGAGACTCTCTCACAAAAGAGAAAGAGAGAGAGAGAGAGAGAGAGAGAGAGAAGAAGAAGGAAGAGAAGAGACAGGAAGGAAGGAGGAAGGAAGGAAGGAAGGAAGGAAGGAAGGAAGGAAGGAAGGAAGGAAGGACAGACAAACTAATGTGGACAGAATCATCTAGTGTTGGGGGTCCTCTTTTGCACTATGTATTCAGATGCTGATTTCTAGACCCAGAGATCTGGTTGCAATCTGGAATTTGGTATGTTATTATTGTAAAGCATCTTTTGATTAAGGATTTTGTACAGCATTGTTCTCTATCACCTTCTGGTTGGCTAAATAAAGAACTGGACGGTCAGCAGCTGGGCTGCAGAGAGGGAGGGTATCTCAGAGGTAATAAGGGAGTCACCCTTGGGACACAAATAAAGGAGGAAGTACCAGATCAGAGCTAAGATGGTAGGGAACAGGCCACATGGCTTGAAATTACGTCAGACCAGAATTGTTGGGTTAGAATAGCTCAGGGTCTGCCCAGTGATATTGTCTGGAGCATTTTATAAATATAACCATCTCCCTGTCATTATTCAAAGCAAGGGAAGGCATAGGGAATCTTCATAGTTTACAAGGCAGAATCTTCGAATATAACGTTGATATCTCTCATTATATAAAATCTCACAAATGAGTGTCCTTACAGCAAAGATGGAGAATCACCAAAGTAGAGGGGAAGGTAGAGGAAAGAAGTCAGGACACATAAAATGTGAGGATGGAGATGAATCATTGAAACCTTTCCTACCATAAGCAAATACATTTGAAGGCCTTGAGTGGAAAACAGCTGCACTCCAATGAACGCAAGAGTTTTTGCATAAATACCAGCAAACTGGGAAGTATTGCAGTAGACTGAACAGTTAGACTAAGCAAAAGACTACAGACCTAAATGTAGCTGCCTCACAGATTCAGTGATAATTACAGAAGTACACAATGCAGATACGTCACTTAATTATTACAACATTCTTGGCAGCTAGATGTTCGTTAAGCCATTTATTGAAGAGGAAATTAAAGTTCAAAGAAATTGAACTGCCTTATCAAAGAATTAGTTAATAGTAAATATATATATATATATATATATATATATCTATATCTCTATATATATATATATAGAGAGAGAGAGAGAGTCAATACTACAGCAGTTTAAGAATTGCTGGATTCTATGCAGGCAGCCAAACATCAGGCTGAGTGTGGGCACCTCAATGGAGGAGTTACGGAAAGGACTGAAGGAGCTGAAGAGCTCCCAGGGACTAAACCACCAACCAAAAAGTACACAGGGCCCCATGGCTCCAGTTGGAAATGTAGTGTTTAGACCTGGACCCTTGGTCAGTGGTATCTATTTCAAGACACAGATACCAAGATGCAGATGGATACAAAAGCAAGAAGTTTATTTTCCAGCATCTTGCGCCAACCCTCAATCAGTTGCTCGAGGCAAGTGACTAGACGGTGACCAGAAATGGCTATTACGAGCAGTTTTTATACTTTTTAGGGGCACAGGTTACCTCAGCAAGATTACAGTTCAAACTTATTGGCTAAGCATATTGACTTTTAAATCTATTGGCTAGTAAGCATCAGTCACTACATTCTGACAATTTTCTACTCAAAAATGTTCCTGTGGGTGGAGAATGGAACCTGGCCTAGCCTCAAACCGAAGCAGGTGAGTGTAAGGCTGGCAAAAGCCCCTAGGGTCCTTCGGTGGCAGAGGATTGCCTTATCTAGCACCAATGGAAGGGAGCCCCTTGGTCCTATGGAGGCTCAATGACCCAGGGTAGGGGAATGGTAGGGCACTGAGGCGGGTGGGGGAGCACCCTCATAGAGGCAGAGGGAGGGGTGGGGATAGACGGTTTGTGGAGGGGAAACAGAGAATGTAAATAAGCAAAAATAAATAAACAAAGAAACAAACAAACGAACAAATAAATAAATAATTGCTGGATCCACAGAGTGAGGGAAAAGAAAGGATCTATTGGTTGCTGTGATTTCACTATAGATGGTTGTACAGAGTGTGGAACTGTACTGGGAGGGACAGGGTATTTGGAAGAAGAGTATAGTTTTGTAAGTCTATGACTCAATGAAGAAAGATACCCCAGACTCAAATAGTACGCAAAAGCAAAGAGCATTTTATTCTTCAGAAGTCCAACATGCAGGGGTCTATCATTTACCGAGATGAAAATACCCAGGTGAGCTTGCAGGCTAAATTTAAAGTAGATTAGGGGAATTTCACAGAGGGATAGGTGACCTTTATCTTGACTGGGGTATGAGTGTCTTTGGGATTAGGTTGGGCTCTGTACATTCTAGAGCCATTGCTGGGGGGAGCCTGGAAACTTGCTGACTCACTGCTCTTGCCTCAGGCCAGGTGGTGGGGCAGCTTTGGATTGGCTGCCTGCTGGCTGTGTCTTTCCCACTGACTGACTTGTCCTGACTTTCCCAGTTCTAGGAAAACAAAATTTAGGCCAGTTTGGAGCCTGTCATGGAGTCAGCCTATCTCAGTACTTTCAGTTTTTAAATATGAGTCAGCCATATCTATGGGACACCCTCTCAAGTACTAGAATCAAGCTGAAAATTAACTCTTAATAGAAACAATACAAAAGGTCTCATACTCATTATTTTAGTTTGCTTTTAATTTTATTGAGACAACATACAGAAGATTTTAAAATACACCTCAATATTTTTTTAGCACAATGTGAATCACCATGTAAACATTGGAATCTTTATTTCCTTAAGGTTAATTTTCTCCTACTTCGACTGGTTGCCCCATGCTAGGGTGGTACCCAATGAGGGCTTCCCCTTCTCAGGAGAAAAAGAGGAGGTAACAGGGCAGGGGATTTGTAAGAGTGGGACTGAAAGAAGAGGAGAGAGGGGGCTCGACCAGGACATAAAGTGAATAAAAGAAAAATAATTATTTTCCTCTTTTCCTATTAATCACTGAGAAATCTGTAGCTAAACCTCAAAACACAGCCAATATATGTTTCATGTGTTATCAGACTATGCTAGATATGCACAATGTAGCTTCTTTATATGTTCATCTGCAATTTAACATTTTCTTAAAAGTTAAAATTATTTTGTAGGTATTAAGGCAGCTTTACTTCGAAAGCTAATTGCTTGACATTGATATAGTCACACATTTTATTTTAGACAATATTTATATATTATACTTTTTCTATTTTTTGACTTTTAATATTTTTAATCTTGGTGTTACAGAAGAACTATAAATAAAATAGCTTTCTGACTTATTCAATATGACAACTTCTCTCTGCTAATTGTAACATTAAGATAATTTATAAATATTAATGTTCTTTTTTCTCCCTTGACTTTAATGTATTAGTTTCATTCTATTTCAATGTTTCCTTAGTTTTAAATTACTCTCTCACCATTCTAGACATTGCAATTGGCACTGATATATCAAAGTAGAGAGTTAATTGTGTTTTTTCTGGATTGTACAATAATTTTGCACATTTAAATTTTCCTAGTTCAATTTATATCACTATTGCCATACATTTAAATCATATAAGGTCTACAGCTCACAGGGATGTTGAATGTATGCTTTTGCTTCATAATACTGTTTTCTTAGATCTGTCCAGGTACCTCCTTGTCTTCGATCTACATTTCTTCTTGGCTCTCCAACTTTCCACTTGGTACTTTTCTTCCCTTCTATTTGAAAAGAAAATTAAAGTATGTTTTATTGCATTTATAGCAATAGTTTTCAATTTATTTTACTACTTGTCTTCCACTGCTTTCTAGTATCATGGATTCTCTTATGTTTGTTGTTCCATGAATGAAGGTTTCTTTTTCTTTATCCTGCTTAAATTTCTAAAGATGTTTGACCTTTAGTTACCTTGGTGGTTTAGTGTAACTTTCTAAAGGTTCTTTCCAAGATCTTTTCTTCCCTGCTCTCCTGGTCTTAAACTGCAGCAAAGAATATGGCAACTGCCCAAGAGTCCTCTTTGGTTGACATTCATGAACACACACAGACTTCCTACTACACAGACTTCTTCTTTGAAGTGTATTGTTCTATGCTAGTTGAGTCCAACCTCTTGTTGAGTCTACTAAATCCTTAACTTCAACTACTTCTACTTCATTTTGATTTCTATAGTGCCCATGCTTTCCTATGTAATAGGTACTTAGCCTCTGCTAGATTTCTTATCTATTTTATTATATTTGAACAAACTCATAGTTTTGTTTCCTTTAAGTGGTTGCTGATATCAGGTGTCTGAACCTCTTAGTAATAGTTTCTTATTCTCTGAAAGTTCTTTTCCCTTATTGGTCTTTTTTGTTGGCATCACGTCTCTTTACATCCCTCTTTACTTTTCATTATGTAAACTATATTCACAGAATTAGAAAGCTAATTTTATTTGGGGATTATATTGTTTTCCTCTAGTTTGCATTTATATCTACAGACCCACGTAGGGTGCTAACAATGACTTGAAATGCAGTTTTGGTGATGGAGAAACCAAAATGAATCTACTCCTCCACCCTCACTAGTGCCATTTTTTTAGAGCTGAACACTCAGAATATTCTGAATCTCAATCTCTATTCCCTGAATTTATGAAGAGAGTTCCCACTCATTCTCTCAAAGATTCTACTAAACTCTCAGGTAAGAACAAAAGGTCCCAGTTAAAAGGCAGCTTCCAAATATTAGGCCAAATCCTTACCGCCCTGTCACAGGTAACACAAACTGCACTGGTTACAACCACAGTTTTAGAGGAAATATTTAAAAAGCAAAGCTGACACAAATAGTAAATTGTAAGTTTATTTTTTTAATCTTACTTTCAATGATGGTTCCTAAACACTTTAACCTCTCTTGTAGCTCACAACCCACCAGGGGTAGTGGAAAAGAAAGGATATGGGGGCTGGTGGTGGGGAGCAACTCCTGTCCGTATTGGCTGGAAATCAGTAGTTCAGTTCACAGGTTAGCAGGCAGCCGCAGCTCATCCACTTGCAAACACTTCTTGGATACAGCAGCAGTCTAGTTCGGTAGAGTCGGGGTAACAACAGTGGTGACACATCCTAGTAGAGACAACCAGGCTCAGCATCGGCTCGATTCAACAGGATGGACCAGGGAGGAACACCAGAGAAGTTCTCATCTGTGAGTCTCGCAGAGAAGCTAAGATCAGCAAAAACTCAAGATCCACAAGCAAACCAAGCTCTGTCTCCATCACTCCATGGAGTCCTATTTATACCCTCCGACCCTTGTGTGTCCTCCATGTGCCTTGCCTCACATGTCTTTTCTCAGCATGTGCATCCAATCAGCTAGAGTCCACAGAGTCCCAACAAATGCAGTTCAAACACTCACTATAAGGCAAACCAATATATGCATGTTGTTAGCAAAGAATCCTTCACCGCATGTTCTTTCATGTGTTTGCTTTAGCAGAGTGTCCTTTCACTTATGTCTGTTTCAGCTAAATGTTCCTTCAGGAGTCTGTCTTAGCCTTTCACCTGTGTCTACTTCAACTAAACATTCCTCCACATGTTTGCCCCAGCAAAACACCATCCAACCAACTTTCCAAAGAAGTCCTAAGTTTCCACTTCAGTATATATTCTAGAAGGTAATATGAAGACATGATGCCATGAGAAAAAAAAAAAAACAAAACACTTCATCTAGTTGATCAGGGAAGGTCTCCTGGGTGACATGATATGCAAATTGAGGGCAGAGGGCCTCAATTTGAGAAGGAGGAGGGTCCTTGAAATCTAAGGAAGAACATATAAAGTGAGGTGGCAATGAATTTGGAGTGGGTCAGACACAGAGGGAAGATAGGAGGCGACATAGTGGCAGACTAAAGGCACAATGGACGGAAATGAAGGTAGAAATCAAGAAAGTTAGGAGGTGGTAATTGTATATTTTACAACACAGTATCTCGGATGACAGAGATTCATTCTTTAAGCAGAAGATTTGGACTGTCATGTGGGAGTTGGACTATGAAAACAGTGTAATAAACCAGGAGATCACAGAAGATGCTTTGGAATTCTGTGAATGACTGCACGGTTAGGAGATGGGGCAGAAATACAGACTGTGATGAGCGATAGAACCTGAATGTATTTCATCCCCCTTTTGAAATTTCTGTTTTCTATCCAGTTCTGTGTGCATTGTTATGAATTTGCAATATCTTTCTGCTCAATAAAACAGCTTGATGCCTGTCTGTATAAAACTCAGCAGAGACGAAAGTCCCATTGTAAGTAAATAAATAGATATTAAAGCTAATATAGATATGACTAGGCACCATTCTAATATACTTTACACATATTAACTCACTTTATCTTCTCAGTTACTCAGTGGGGAGTGTACAAATATCATTATCCCCACTTTAAAAATAAAGAAACAGGAACAAGAAATGGATAATTTGCCCAAAGTGAATGGACATTTTTCTGAGACTGCTGGTATTTTTCTTCTTAATTCTCACTCCTTGCTTTTTAAAACATGGTAGCACTGTGTTTCCCCATAAAGATACAATGCTTCCCTCACTCCTAGGCTATGCTGATTTGGTAAGGCTGACTTTACTCACAGCCCTAGATGAAAGTGTGGGACTCTAATCTAGTCAGTTACCAGTGTCTCCCTACAGAACATGGGTGATATTCAAAGATAGATCAACTGAGAAACAATCTTGCATTCTTGTTCTCTCCAGGAAGTGAGAAGTGTGTGAATTTATTATATATAGAAGGAAACAGTAAGGAAGTAGAGAGCCATAGGGACACTTTTGGCTTAGGATCTTGTACTATCTTAGTTTTATTCTTGTTTCCCATTAAAGTCTCTACTTGGCTATGCTAGTTTGAATTAAGTGTTTCTTGTATCTGAAAGATAAATGTCACTAGTAAGGGAAAAAAGTTTCACTCGGGCTAAAAAGATGGTTCAATGGTCAAAACTTGTACTTCTTTTGCAGACAACCCGAGATCAATTTCCAGCACCCACATGGAGGCTTACAACTGCCTGTAACTCCAGTTCCAGGGCCTCTGACACCTTCTTCTGGTCTTCTCATGTGCACACTCACACAGACTCCACACAGGCACAGACACACAACAACACACACTGGCATACTCATAGACACAGACACACAAAGACGTGCATTGGTACAGATACATACAGGGACAGACATTTATACACACAGACACAGACTCATAAAAAGTGAGAGAAATACATACAGAGAGTCACACACAGAGACACATAAAATGTATTTTAAAAACAAGATGCACTCATTCTTTAAGACAGTTTGTAAATAGGAGAACATTCAGTGACGAAACAGATCTGCACTTCCGAGGCACACCCAATATCTGTTCTACCATTGACCAGGTAGAAAGGTTAGAAGTCTCAGTGGCCCTGTATCTAGATTATGACCTATGGGAGTTGCTACAGAGGATGGGATAGGACAAGGTTTAAAAGGCAATGACTCTGACGGTTCAGTAGAAACCATATCCAGGAGAACAGGAGGACCATGGGAAGGACAAAGTTAGGAATTGGAGACAGAAAAAGGAAGATGTTTGGGAGATACCCAACCAAGCTCTTCATGGTGATAGACAGCCATGCCTGACCCCAGATGTCACTTGCATGCTACTGTCCTCTTTGCCTTAACTAAAGCTGCTGGAACTAATCCCAACTCTGCCTTCCCCACTCCTCCTTCACCATGTACAGCCATCTTCAGACCCTGTCCCTCACTGCCAATATCTCCCTCCTTTCCTTCTCTCCCTGACCTGGAAGTAAAGGGACAATTTTCATGTCTCCACATGGTCCTTTCCAATGGTTTTTTCACTTCAAGTAGAATTTAATGGGTTGAACTCTGAACTCTGCATGAGATGTCCTGAGAGGACCTTACCAACATTTCCCTGACTGTGTTTCAAGTCTGATGACAAGTGTTGTGAAAGAAGAAGAAAAAGCACAGAAGGGGATGCCCAGAAAAGAGAGGGGATGGAGGAGGCAAAGGGAGGGGCTAGAGTGATGTGCATTCAGCCAAGGACGCTGAGGAGCTTGAAGATCCAGGGAGTGCTCAGAGGTAGCATTCTCGTCCACAGCCTCAAGAAAGCAATTGGTTACTACCTCGGACCAAGACTTGTGGCTTCCATAATAGTGAGAGTAAATCCCGGTGGCCTTTTAGTCCTCTCAGTCTGCCATGCTAATGGCAATCCTGGGACTCAAAAGACAGCATAAAACCCAGATTTCCCTTAGAAGATCCTGTCAGATGCCATACAGTCCCAGCATGTACCTTATATCTTCTTCATCCCCCATGTTATTTGCAAATCCCGTTATTTTTTTACCTTCTACTCCTTTTAAAGTGGTTTCTACTAAGATTTATTTGTTTTTACCCTATGTGTGTGAGTATTCACCTACGCGTATGTACATGCTCCTCATGCGTGCCCAGTGAAAAGTAGGTAGAAAAATGTTAGATTACCCCGGAATTGGAGTTATAAATACTTGTGAGCTGCTATAGAGATGCTGAAAACTTAACCTGGGTCCTCTGTAAGAACATCAAATGCTTTATTTAAATCATTCCTTTCATTTTTTGAAATTATAGTATAATTACATTGTTCCTACCTCTTGTTTTCTCCCTTCAAACCTTCCCATATGCCCCTTCTTACTATTTTTTTTTTCAAATTCATGGCCTCTTTTCTCATTAATTGTTGTTACATATATATGTATATCCATATATAGTCTGAGTACATAAATTCAACTTGAAAACACATATACAAACAAGCACTTTTAACCACTGAACTATGCCTCCAGGCAGACACCTTCTGTTTTTTGTTTTGTTTTGTTTTGTTTTAACATAACATTTCCTTGCTAAGGGCCTTTGTCTACTTGATGATTTCTGCATTCCCATGAACATGTCATAGTTAAAAATCCTTTTTGTTACAAACCTCTCAAATATAAAAACCAGTCAAATATACTTTTCTGGAACCTTACTAACCAAAATGCTTGTCCCATCATGCTGATAAATTATACCTATGACTTTATATCACACAGTTCTTTCTTTCAGAGAATTCCTCACAAATGATGAAAGTCTCGTTTATATATTTATTAAATTGGCAGCTACATAGAGGTAGAAACTTTGAGAACACACTGACAACTATTCACTGAGATTCTGCTAAACACCAGAATCAGGCTAGGCATCCAGGAGCTTTAGTGGATGAAACAGAGATGCCCCTTACTCCTATGGACCACAGGCTAGTCATAGGCCACAATTACATCTCATATTTGAAGGACTCCGTGTCTTATAACTCATAACCAGTAATTGAAACAGAAAGTTCTGGTCACGAATTCTTTTCCTTTATTCTAGAAAACACATGACTCTATCTGTTGAAGGAATTTAAGAACTGGAGAAAGTTCTGAGAGTTCTTTAAATGTACTGTTCCAAAGAACATTTCTTAGTGGGGCATTTTTATTTTTTGTACAACCCTGTCTTGCCCCATTTCTACCACTGTTATTGGAAGTCTACGCTCAGGGAAACCAAATGAAAGACTAAGTCACACACAACTTGTAGGCTTTGCCAAAGATGGCAGACCCCAGGCCAGTTGGCCTGATTCACCACCACCATGTCTAAAGGTCAGCCTCTGGGACAGTTTAATTGTGGCCATTAAAGTGTTTGAGCAGCTGCTTCAGGCAGCAATTTGGAGCCCAGGAGAAACCAGAGGCAGCAGCAGCATACTGGGTCATTCGCAAAAAGCCTGGCCAGGCTCCACACAGCCTGACAACAGCTGGGATTTCCAGAAGTACTTAACCTGGTTTATAGGTCATGGCCTAACTAAAAGTAGACTTCCCTTCATCCCAAAATGAAACTGTAAACTGGCTCCATTGACACCCCTCTCTCCCACTCATCACCTCGTGTTCTCATTTTACATCCTTGCCTTGATTCCAGAAGTGATGTTAGTCAACACATTAATTAACAGATTTAAATGTCTTAAATGAACAACTAACTGTTTCATGCAAAGTAATTGCATGCCTACTAGCATATGTCACCCCCTTTAGTGCCCCCTCAATCCCAAGGTCCTCTCAGATCTGTCTCTGAAAGAGCTGGCTATAAACAGCACATATATACTTTCCTAATGAGTCAGTATACGGACTCCTCTATTTTTTTTTTTTAGCACAACTCCCTGTACGATAACTACCCAGTACTCAAGACTGGTGCCATCGCTCATGATTCCTTATCTACACAATTTCTTGACCAATTAAGTTCTATGACTTGCCAAAGCTTCCCAGATGGTCTGTAGTGGTGCTGGGACCAAGACAATTTGTAACTTAGGAGTCTCCGTTGTTTCAATATAAGTATATTAAAGAGCATTTCAAAGCTAAATATAATCGCAATTAATAAGCAACAAAAAACCTACTTTGCATTGCTGTATTGCATATTTATACATATGTTAAGTTGTAAATTATTACATTTACATATGTTTTACCACTGACATACCATTTTATTTAATTCTTACAGTAACTGTGTGTGATGGTTATTATTCTTTCTACTTTATATAGACACAGAGAGAAATACAACTCTCCTTGAAATGATAATGGTGGAGTTGGTGGATTGGCCTGACTCTATATGCCTTACTTTCACTGTTGTTGTTAGGAAAACTTTCTTCATGGATTTCTTATAGTTCAGTTCATTGAATGAACAGAATGCCATTTTGCTCCAGCCATGTTTTCAAAAAATACCTACATAGCAAACAACATTGAAGGGTCAAGCTGTGTCTCCTTCCAGAGAACAGGCCAGAATTATATGACCTCCAGAACAATAAAGATACCTTCTCTCTCTGGAGAAAAACCTTACAAGGCTGAGACATCCTCACCATGGAGTTCCCCATGTGCTTGCATCATAGAACAACCAATGACATATGTAGCAACAAAAGCTTAGTTCTTCTTTGGGAGTCACGTCCTGTACCAGCTTGTAAAGCTTGTGCAATCTCAGAACTTCAGAATTTTAACAGCATTGAGTACAGTAGCATGAGAAACTAAAGGACATTGGTGGTTGGGAAGACCCTACCTACCTTCTCCATTAGGACCTCAACTTGTTGCTTCACCCAGTCTTCATCTAACAATAATCACCTAGAGTTCAAACTCTTCAGAGACTAGATAAATACGCCTAAAGGTAAGGTTAAAATTATATCAATGACAATCATATTTATTGCTCATGTGTAGAGGAAACATCAATTATGAGAGTGTCTTACCTTACATAGTCATAAATGTGGCTACTTTGGGCACCAGGGCAAGTCATCAGCAAGAGGTGTTATGGGAAAACCCTCTCTCCTGTTTGAACTGTGTCAAAGCAGAACTAGACTGTAGTACTCCTCCTAGCAGGTCAGTCATGCCACCAACCTGTCCTCCCAGAAAAGCTCAGGAGTGCAAGACCAAGTCCTCTGGCCTGGGATGAGTTCTTAACTATGCTTTGACTGTGGAAACAGTCTTGGGACTGCTTATTCCTAGAATGGATCTTTCAATTTACAATTTAATATTTTCCTTTTGCAGGGCAACTAATTTGGTCATTAGGTATAATATATATATATTAATCTGGACAATGTTATTCATGGAAAATGTTCCCTAAGAATGCTTTATAAAGCAAGCTGTTGCAGGAATATTAAAACCATACTTCCCTGTCTTTCACCCTTTCCAACATGAAGCAGGCATGGGACTTGAGACTTTAGCTGTGTGGATTGGTTTGTCCAGAAAATTGGGTGACAAATTCCTGTTTTTATTCCAGCAGGGTGACAGTGATGAGAAGGAGGAATGAAAGAAGGACAAAATCACTGGTAGAAATGAAACCAAGTAGCTAAACACATAGGAGACATTGCATTTTTATTATTATTCTTTCATATACTACATTGGGACCACAGTTTCCCTTCAGTCCTCTCCTCCCCTCTCTATATCATCTACTACATCTCTGCTTCCCTTCAGAAAATGGCAGGCCTGCCCAGGATAACAACCAAGCATGGCATATCAAGTTGCAACAGTAGTAGAAGCTTCCCTTTGCATTAGGCTGGACAAGGCAATACGATAAGAGGAAAAGGGTCCCAAAAGCAGGCAAGAGGGTCAGAAACAGCTCCTGGTCCCAGTGTTAGAAGTCCCACAAGAAGACAAAGTTACACAGCATAACATATATGCAGAGGGCATAGGTCAGCCCCATGCAGGCTCACTGATTGTAGAACTCAGTTATGAACCTGGGTTGGTTGATTCTGTATGTTTCCTTGTGGTGTTGTTGGCCCTGTCTCCTACATTCCTTCCTCCCTGTCTTCTGCAGGATTCTCCAAGCTCCACCTAATGTTTGGCTGTAGCGCTCTGCATTTGTTTTCATCAGTTGCTGGATGAAGCCTCTCTGATTCTGATCATGCTAGGCTTCTGTCCATGTGTATATAGAATATGATTAGGAATCATTTCATTGTCTTTAAAAAATTGCTGCCTGTGTTTGATTCTATCATAGGTCTCAGGGCTACCCAGCTTCTGATTCCTGGCCCTCCAGGCTATGTCAAGAGTTTTATGGCATGGGTTTCAAGTTGGGCCAGTCATTCATTGACTACTTTCACAATTCCTATGTCAGCTTTACCCCCAGGTAGGCAATACAAATTGTATGACAAAGGTATTTTCACTGGTTTGATGTTCCAATCCCTCCAGTGGAAGTCTTGCTGGTTACAGAAGATGGCTCCTCCAGTCTCTGTATCCCCCAATACAAGGAGTCCCAGGGTCACCTTCATAGATTCCTGGGAGTTTCCATTGCATAGGTTTCTAGCTTGTTTCCAAGATTCCCCGTCAATTCCAGTTGTCTCTTTCAATACACTCTCCCTCCCTCTTCCTTCCTCCCTCCATTTGATCCCCCCTGTTTCTGTCTGTACCCTCCCCTAGTCCACTCCTGACATCTGTTCTATTTCCCCTTCCCAGGGAGATTTATGTGTAACCTCGTGCCCTCAAAAGGGAGATTTTTAATAGTAATCATAAGTATGAAACTGGAGGAGAGAGTCTAATATCTGAAAACAGTTCTGTGAGACCCTGAGCAACATATCTGTCTGCCATCCCTGTGGCATACACTTTGAGAAACTGGGTAATGATCTATATCAACCTTCAACACTATGAGAGGTCTCCTTCTGTTTTCATTTAATGTGACTCTGCTCACAGACTGACCCTATGGGGACCAGCTTTATGCTTTCTAGTAACTTAGGGACTTAACACAGTTTGTTGTTCCTTTCTCAGTAAGACATAGCTAGAGCTCTGGTTCCTGGGAAACTTTAACTTTTCTGTGGTATCTGTGCACATGATTTTGTCCAAGACCAATAGCACGGCCTCAGTCTTTTGTTATCCTTTTTTGCACTTCGTCTTAGCTACAGAATGGTGTTGCCATTCCACATGCTTATATGAAGATTTGGCATTGATGAAATAAAAACAGGGTTAAAAATAAATTTTTACTTTCATGTTCATCAAATAGAGAAAGAAGAGGAAGGGGTGTGAAGACAGAATAAAGGCCTGGTGTAGAAGAAATCGTATCTTTTCTATAAATACCAGATAAAAGAAGAGAAAATAAAAAAGAAAGGAAAGGGGGAGGAGTATGAAGAGGAGCAAGAAGAAGATGAGGAGGAGGAAGAGGAGGAGAGGGAGGAAGAGAAGGAGGAGGCCTCCCTCACTAAGAAGATGGTCTTCATAACTTTTCCCAGAATTCTATATCTAGATGTTTTCCCAGAAATATGGTATGGTTGGCTAAATGGTTCACATGAAGAATTACACTTCAAACTTTCCCATTCTTATATGCAAATGCTTTTTCTTTTCTACATCTGAAAGCCACATGTGATTTTCCATCAGCCAGCACAAACAGACTGACAGACAAGCTCCCTGAGGAAATGCTAGATGTGCCATCAGGTTTCACCACTCTCCTCCGTCCCCCCTCTGGAGCAAGTCTATAATTCCGCACTTGTGTAAATACATATGTGCAGCATATTTATTCACACGCTGCTGGATAGATCGAGCAATTCTGCATTCTTTCCTGGTTATATACTCACAAACGCCTTAGAATCCCTAAAAGTTATTTCTGTCCTTTAAGGGTGCCCATAGGTGTTTACCTACTGCCTAAGAGCCCACTCCTAGAATTTACCTTGTGTGAACCAGGAGCATGCCTGTCTAGAAGGAGAACTGTGGGAGACCTTCCCTGTCTCTGCCTCATGGCTCTTCACTTCCATCAGACTTTGAATATTCATTTGCATTTGTCTCAACTCTGTCCAATCTATCCATTTAGAACCTATTAAAGTCACTGCATACAAGGATCATGTAAAACTTTCTTAAAAGTGAAGTAAGTACAAGTGAAATCAGAGCTCTGGAAAACCTCTTGCCTTGGCAATTCAAGGTCCTAAATGTTTTGTCTGTAGTGATCAACCAGTAATCTGAAATTCTAAGACAGGACACTTTTGGTGAACCTATGTATTTACCCACATGGTTTTCTGCTTTAGTTGTAGTTAACATTTTAAATGTAGTTCTTTAAACTGTGAGTTGACTTTTTGACCTTACACGGTGTTCCCCATTTTTCCACTCATTGTCTGTTCTGTTTTGCTCTTTCTAGAAAGCAACCTTATGCTTCATGGGGCTGTTGGTGCTAGTGTTATTGTCTGTATTTCACAGATAAGAAAACTGAGTCATGAGAAAATATAGTGTAAATGCAGTCACATAAATGTTACATATCAGACAGAGCCAAGCCTGGTGACCCAAGCTTGTAATACCTCACTGTTGAGGGTGAAACAGGAGGATTTGCCAGTTTAAGAGCAGCCTGAGCTAAATAGAAAGACTCTGAATCAAAAGAAGAAAGGAGGAAGAGGAGGAGGAAGAGGAAGAAGAGGAGGAAGAGAAGGAAGGAGGAAGAGAAGAAGAGAAAAAAGGGGAACAAAGAAAATGTCATAAATCATAACACGAGCTTGATTGGAAAAACTGGCCGAAGGGCCTCAGTTTTATCTCAGTTTTACTGCAATTTATTGATACTTAATGATGTGCCCAAATAAAATAAATTGATGTCTAATAGTATCAGTTTCTCTAGGAGAAGATTCTTCTAGGATACAAAAGAGAATCATTAACCTGGGAACAGAGTGTGGCCTCTGCATGAGGAGATTACTTTTGAATTGAGACGTGTCTGTTAAGGAGAAACCAGTCACACCAAGCAGAATAGATGAGTCACGTTTGGTAGAAGATATTTCAGCTACAAAGGCTATGAGGAAGAGGCAACTCAGCTTGTTCAGAGAATTGACAGGGTAACTGGGGAACAGTGGACAGAGGCAGCGGAGCTTGTGTCCACATCCCAGACATTGGCAGACCTTAGATTATTCAAGCTGTTACTAGGAACCATTAGTGCAAGGAAATGTCTTTGGAGGAACTTAAATCAGAACGACTCTCACACGGAATTGGTGGTGTGAAGAAATCTGAATGGGAGAGAAGTAGCAGCATGACTATGGCTACAGCTCAAAGAAACCCACGTGACACATGACGGTTTTCAAGGCTCAGATAGCGGTGCTGGCAAAGAAGCAGGGAGTCTCTGCGTGCACTGAAGAGGAAGGGAAGAATGTGGAATATATTTTTATGACAGAACTCACACCAACTCTAATGGGAAAGGAGATATAAAGCAGGACTATGCTCCAGAGACAGCTCTGATCTTACTTCATTTTGACCCTTCTGACCAGAACGAGATGGAGACCCTTTCCTCTGCAGCAGGCATCTTCGTGGCTCCTTCTGCCTTTTGTCTTGGAGTTGTGCCTCATGAAGTCTCTTAGTGAGAGATCATCATTCAAAATTCATTAGAATGACGTCCAGCAGCTATCAGGGCTGTTTATTTCCCTGGGCATCAGGGGATCTGTGTGTTCATAACACTGAGGGCATTCACTCATGCAGAGTGGATGGGAATTTGATAGGCAGATGTGTCCCCAAGAAGAGGAAACAGCTGGAGCAGAATGTAAGGTCGCGAGAGAAAGGACAGGGAAGTCAGAGCAGAGTTAGAGAAGCTGGAAAAACAATAGGCTGGACAGCCTTTATGGAGGACACGGAATCTTTGAGTTCTTTATCTAAGAAAATAGAAAAGCAGAAATGAATTAGTACAATGGGAAGAAATCACAAGCTCTTTCTTTTAGAGCTGGAAGGAACCTAGCAATTATCTGTCTCACCTGCTGGATACTACGTACTCTTATCTCTCTAAGCAAAAAAGATCCAACGTCAATGTGAATCGTATGTGTGTAAACCTGCAAATCTCATCTTGTGGGCAGTCACGCAGTGCAAGAGGCGTTTGCTTGGGGCAAATAAATAGATATTTCTGAGTGCTTAATGTGTGCCGGTTCTACGGAGAAACCAAAGAGGACTAAGGCTATTTACTTACCCTCAACTCATTCATGCCAATGATCTCAAACTTACAAAGCCTGGGGGTGGGGGTGGGGGTGGGGGTGGGGCTTATCAAGTGGAAACCTCTGCCTACAATCCTGGAGTCCCTGCGCTGCCTGCCCATGGTGTTTTCTGTCAAGATGCCAAATGTGGAGGCACCTTAAATAAACATCTTAACAACAAAATAGTCGTGACACTGCGTCTCTGTTTTTAGAGTTAAAGATGGATATTTATTTAAACTCTGATCTACCAAGTTAGCATTTTCCACTGACTTGGGGAGCAGAGACCTTCCCAAGCTTAAAAATCTCATGTTGAGGCGCTGTCTTTGTGGAGCCTTGGCAACAGCCATTGCTGCCTTCTCTGATGCCTGGTTTTTTGCTTCCTTGGTAACCCCGGTAGCCTGCTTTCACTGAGCTTTCCTAAGTTGAGGTTTCTGAGTCCTCTAAGTCATTGTGTTTGGAAGAGATGCACAAGTGATGGCTCTCTGGAAGTTGACTGCATTGTGAGTTCTTTTCTTTGGATTTTCTTCCCAACAGTTCTTATATTGTGTTTTTTCTCTATAGAGGGTGGTCCAGTTGATCTGCGGGGAATTCCCTTTGGCAAGGAAGGAAGACACATATTTTTTAATTATTCCTTTCACATCCCACTCACTGCTCCCCTTCAGGTCGCCCCTCCCACAATCCTTCCATCAGACTTGTCTCCATCTTTTCTGAGCGGGTGCCTCCCAGTAAGCCCCCCACCCAGATATTTCAAGTCATTTCAAGGCTAGGTGCTTCTTCTGTCGAGGACAGACAAAGCACCCCGGCTGGAAGACCATATATCACATGCAGGCAGCAGTTGTTTAGGACCCACATGAAGAACAAGCTATACATCTTCTACATATGTGCAGGGAGGACATTGGATGCTCTTTGGGTGGTGGTTCAGACTCTGAGAGCCCCAAGGGTCCAGGTTAGTTGACTCTGTTGGTCTTCCTGAGGAGTTCCGATCCCCTTAGGGGCCCTTAGTCCTTCCTCCTGTTCTTCCACAAGAGTCTCCAAGCTCCACTCAGTGTTTTGCTGTGGGCGTCTGTATCTGTCTGAATCAGCTGCTGGCTAGAGACTCTCAGAAAACAACTTGCTCCTGTCTGCAAGCACAACAGAGTATCATTAATAGTGTTAGGGATTCGTGCTTACTCATGGGATGGGTCTCAAGTTGGACCATTCCCTCAGTCTCTGTTCCCTTCCGCCTGCATTTCTTGGAGACAGGATAAATATTGGCTAGAGAGCTTCGTGGGTGGGTTGTTGTCTCTATCGCTCCACTGGGGTCCCTGCCTAGCTATCTTTAGGTTCTATAGCTCCAATGTAGTGAGTTACAGCTAAGGTCAACACCATTGATTCCTGGGTGCCTCCCTTATCCCAGGTCTCTGTCTCATTCTGGAGATGCCTCTCATCTCCTCACCCCCGTAAATTGCAGATTTCCATTCATTCTCATGGCCACATGGCCACCTCTCCTGTTCTTCCCCATACCTGATCCCGAACCCTGCATTCCCCTCCCCATACTCCCCTTCTCAGTTACCTCCCTCCATCTGCTTCGATGACTATTTTATTCTCCCTAAAAATGAGATTCAAGCTTTCTCACTTGGGCCTTCCTACTTATTTAGCTTCTTTGGGTCTGTGGGGTATAGTGTGGTGCCTGTATTGTATGGCTAATACCCATGTATAAGTGAGCACATACCATGCATGCACTTTTCCGACTGGGTTACCTCACTCAGGATGATATTCTCAACTTCCATCCATTTGCCAGCAAAATTCGTTATGTCTTTATTTTAAATAACTGAATAGTATTCCATTATGTAGATGGGCAACATTTTCTTTACGCATTCTTCAGTTGAGGGACATCTAGGTTGTTTCCAGTTTCTGGCTACTACAAACAAAGCTGCTATGCACATGGTTGTGCGAGTGTCTTTGGTCGGATGTTGAAGCATCTTTTGGACATATGCCCAGGAGTGGTATATCAGGGTCTTGAGGTAGAACAATTCCCAGTTTTTTGAGAAACTGCCAAATTGATTTCCAAAGTGGCTGTACATGTTTGGACTCCCACTATCAATGAAGAAGCCTTCCCCTTGCTCCACATCCTCAGTAGCATGTGCTATCTCTTGAGTTTCTCATCTTAGCCATTGTAATGGGTGTAAGACAGAAACTCAGAGGTGTAGCACCATCCCTAAGCTCAAGGTGTACTACAGAGCAATAGTGATAAAGTCTGCATGCTACTGCTTCAGAAATAAACATGTTGATCAGTGGAATAGAATCAAAGGTCCCAAAATAAGCCCACACACCTATGGGCATTTGATTTTTCATAAAGAAGCCAAAACCATACAAAAGAGAAATGAAAGCATCTTCAACAAACTGTACTGGTCAAACTGGATATCTGCATGTAGAAGAATGAAAATAGATCCATGCCTATCACCCTGCACAAATTCAAATCCAAGTGGATCAAGGACCCCAACATAAAACCAGATACACTAAACCTCATAAAAGAGGAAGTGGGAAATACCCTGAATGCATTGATACAGGAAACAATTTTCTGAACAGGGCACTAGGGCCTCAGGCTCTAAGACCAACAATTGATAAATGGGACCTCAGGAAACTGCAAAGCAAGGCAAAGGACACTGTCGATAGGATAAATAAGCAATCTACAGATTTGGAAAAAGTCTTCACAGATCCTACATCTGACAGAGGTCTAATATCTAAAACCTACAAAGAACTTAAGTAGTTAGACACTAACAACCGAAATAACCAATTTAAAATGGGGTACAGAGCTGAATATATAATTCTCAACAGAGGAATCTCAAATGGCTGAGAAGCGCTTACAGAAAAGGCCAGTCCATAGTCATCAAGGAAATGCAAATTAAAACATCTCTGCAAAGCTGGAAAACCTTTCTTTGGTTCCTAGCATAGTTCTGTCCTTTTCTGTGGTAGATCTTGTACCTAATGAACTGCACTGCTGAACCTCTATGTTCTGGTTTCTAGTGGCCACCAGAGGACAGATGGTAAACAGGTCAGTGATCTTAGTCATGAGAAAATGGCATGACCCAGAGAGTGAAATCCTTCGGAATTACAACATTCAAAAATGATATACCTTAGTTTTCTAAACAGTGAATGATTTTTTTTTCTTGGTTAATATAATGGCTATAGGATTCATTGCTTAATGGAGACATGAATACCAATGATGTAAAAAATATAAATTGATTTCCTTCACATAAGACCCTGAGTACAAGCCAGCTGACACATGCAGCTAGTCCCAGCAGTAGGGATGCAAAGACAAGAAGACTGCACGTTGTGGCTAGGCTGGAATAGTTGGACTAGCCTGTGCTAGGAAAGCTTTGCTTCAAAAAAGAATATAAACTGGTAGACAGTCCCTGAGATTATCCAACACCGAAATTCCTGTCTGAATTCTTTGCAAGCATTGCTCTTATTTAAAATGTCAGGTGTGGCCCCTACCTCACTTGCACATATGGATGATTATTGAAAATTAGAGACAGGGAAAGAGGAAATAAACCATCACATGATCATGCCTGGCAACAAGGAATCCTGGATAAGCATAAGTCAGCTAAGACTCTGAGCTAGTCCACTAAAAGAGAGGAGAGGATGGGTCGTGACTCCCTGCGACACTTGAGAACATCATTGTGGCTCTCACATGTTCATCATGTACATGCCAACAAAGAATATTTGACTCTCAATTTCAGTATACATGGATTACCCTTAGAGATAGTAATATTAGTAAATTAAGTTCCAGTCTGTAACCCAGGGTATCTGCATGTTTGATGGAGAGCATGCATGTTTCCTACGTAGTTGCTAAAATTAAGGTTTGAGAGCTACTATTTCAGACTTCTCTAAATGGATTTGGGAAATGGCTGGTAAGTTGTTTTTTGTTTTGTTTTGTTTTGTTTTTCCTATTGACAATGGGGGCATAGAGAACAGGCACATCTCAATGTCTTTATCTTTGAGATAATCGATCAACCTTTCTTACCTAAATTCTAAATTCCCTGAATGCAAGGCCTATTGCGTTCTATATACTGAAGTCATTAATTTTATTTTGTTATAACACAAGTGACAACAAGCTACTGTTTTGGGGATTGACAAGAGCTATTTGGAAGTATTGTTTCTTTTGGTTTTTCTCAGTAGCCATCGTTTTACACATGAAGCTGTTGAAAGAGAATTGCTATGCTTGTGGGGTCAACTTTTTCTGCAAATCCCTGCATTCCTTCCCCTAGGCTGCTACGGTACAGCTCTTTGTCCCTCACACTGTCAAGACTGAAATAAAAAATAGCTCAAAATAATATCCAAAGCAATGAGTGGAATGGAGAAGAGGAGAAGACATTATAAAAGCACAAGGTATGGACATGGAATAGCCTTCAAAACATTGTGCTAAGAAGAAACCAGACACAACAAGCCTTATATTGTATGACTTCATTTATATCCAGGAAAAGCAAACCTATTGAGAAAGAAATAGACTAGTGGTTGTCTAGGACTAAGAGTAGAGACAGAAATAAACGATAAATGGGCACGAGACATGTTCCTGGGAAATATGGCTGTCCTAAAACTGAATTATCATGGTATCTGCACAATGAAATCCACTAGTAATAGCATCAAATTGTACACCTAGCACATGAATTTCATAGCATGCAAATTATAACTCAGTAAATTTGGGTTTTGAAAACGTGAAATATTATATAACATTAAAGGAATAGACTTTATTCATGGGTCCATCACTCACAGCTTGGAATGAATCGAGAAAGTAACACATGTTCCTAAGACACTAGGAACTAGAGTTTCTAAGAGAAATAGAACTGGTAGGAGACACATGCATTCTCTTACATAAACACACATGCATTTGTCTGAGGAGCTAGTGGTATAGAATCTAAAGGCCAGAGAACCAAGACAGTTAAAAATGCAAGTCTCAGTCTGAGAACAAGAAAGGACCAATGTTCTTGCTCAACAAGATGATGAGATAGGAAAGGAGAAGGATAAAAGAGGAGAGGGAGAGGAAGTGACAAGAGAGAATTTTTCTTTTTCTCTGTATATTTTTTCTTATTCAATCCCTTATCTTAACAAAGCCCGTATCTATGGTTTGAATGTACCTGTCAAAATGCAAGTTGAAATTTCATCTCCTTTGTAAAATATTAACAGGTAGTGTCAGGTGGGCCCTTTATGAGGTGACTGAGTTATGAGAGCTTTTCTCCTCATAAATATATCAGTAAGCTCATGGATCAATGGCTTAATGTCTTCATGGGTAGGCTGAAAGAATCTATTTTAAAAACCAGTTTGGCCATCTCACCAGAAAATGATCTATGATGTAGAAGGCCCCCAATAGCAAGAGAGTTTTCACCAGGTAAAGTCTCTTGACTTTGAACTTCTTGGTTCTTTACAAGTTGATCAGTCTATAGTATTTAGATATAGCAATAGGCCAAGACGCACATCCACATCAGGCAGATCAATTTACTTCATCCAGACCATTGATTCAAGGGCCAACCACACCTAGAAGCATCATCAACAATACAATAATAACATTAAAAGAAATAACTGGACATCTAGTGACTCAGTAGAGCTAGCATATGAACACACACTTTGAATTCTCATCTCTGAAAAGGAATAAAAATGTGCACTTCATATATTTTCTACTTTCTTAGCATATTAAAAGAGCTAAAATTTGCTGAAAAAAAATACCACTGTTGGGCTTAGAAGTTTAAAAAATCACAAGTAAATACAAACCTACAAACCTTACAACTGTATAAATAATGACTTTGACTAGAAATGATCAGTGAAAAATTATGCAAATACATAAATGACACTTAAAATACATATTAAGGGCCATAGAAGACATGATGGATTATGACATTAAAACTATGATTTACCTACTCATGTACATCACACTTACATATATACTTGTACATTTGTATCTCTCATACTGTCTGTACAAATGCTATAATTTTTCTCATGTTTACATATGTGTGTACATGTTTACATGCACATTTCTCTTACATTCAATATATGTCCCACTTGCATGTCTATGATAATTCGCCTAAAGCCCTGAAGCAAGAGATGAAATAAATGATGTCTCATGAAACCCTCTGTCTTGAATTTTATTTAAAAATATATGAAGTAGGTTAGGAACAAATCCATCTCCCTTGGCTGCTCATAGGCTACACTGTACTCTCTTGAAATCCCCCTTACTTTATACCTGGAATTGAGAATCCCTTCTGTGACAATATGCACTACAAGTATTCTGTTTACTGTTGGACAGGCCAGCTGCACGACAATGACATATTCTAAACAGTGTGGTGAGGGCCATCATAGGGAGGTCGTTTAAGAATATTAGAGCTGTAGCAATGGTCAGAATGACAGCTCTCAATATTGAACACCCCTTCCATCAAGCCAAGGAAAATGTATACTCCACTTCTCCCATGGAATTACTTCCATACCAAAGATTATTTAAATTACCTTAAGATGTTTATTTTATCATCTTAGTTCCTCATGTGTTCTTGGAATTTCAGCTTTAACGCATTGTGTTCTGTAATAAGCCTTTTAATGTCAACGTGTCAAAAACTAATTACATTCCTTTTTAAGCGAGAAAACACTTGATAACTGATTTTTTTTTCAAAGTGATTATTTAAGTCAGCATCCCTTTCTCTTTTGCCTACCAGGAAATCTGTATGTTTGTATTCAACCTTTTTCAGGTCCAGGATGCATTTACAGAGAATTCAGAGCTCTAATGGGCAAAGCTAAAATTCCATCCTGTGCTGTGTGGAGGAGGTTTGCTGCACTATTTAAGGCATCCTTAGCAGACTGGCACACCGGTTCCCTGGTACCATTGAATGTTAAATAACACTCTCAAGACTGAGGAAATAAACTACATGCAAAATGTCACATTTGGGGGGGAGGGGAAAAACAATTATGCCTATGGCATGCAATTCACATCAACCTCTTTTGAGATAATCGAAGAAAGACAACAGAACACAGTAGCCAATAAATGTGCTGGCAATGAGGAACAGGAAAGAATCTTTCTATTTCTATGCTTTCTTGTCACACCCAAACCAGCAATTTTTTTTTGTCCTCTTGATAAGCGTTTGTCATAAGCTTTACTGTACCATGAAGTTATGATTAATATCATAGCTCAAGTACAGCGGCTTGAAAGACCACATTCATTTTCAAAGTCACGTCGCATTGATTAGAATTCACTGCAGGTTATTCAAATAACGATCCTCTCTTTCCCCAGGAGAATCTCTGTCTGATTTTTCTTTATCCTCATTAAAGATCCCAGGTGCAGACAAAGCTTTACGTACTTCTAATTTGCATTGTCTTTGGGAAGGAGCAATTCACATACCTTCAGTATATAGCACTTGTTTTTGTAGTTTGCTCTTTCCTATCGTCTATTCAAATAAATCAAGAAATTTATCTTTTACAAACCCTCAGACAATAGAAAATGCCAAATTTTATTACCCTTGGTAATGAGCCCACAGATGTCAAACCGTCCATAATTCAGATAAAAGCATTTATGTTCAGTCCTTAACCATACTTTGTTTTAAAGGATATGTTGTTTTTATTTATTTATTGGTGGACAAAACAAAAAAAACAAAACAAAAAAACAAAAAAAACCCGATAAAGAATACCCGATTAGAGCTCAAGTCATCAAGCAATGAGCATCACACTTGGGTAGTCCTAGGCAAAACTTGATGCTACTTGACTAATTTCTAATTTCTAAGTGTCTGTGCAAGAGGTGATCAGCTACAGCCAGTGCTGGGATAATTTATTCGATCCCCTTCCAAATTTGGCATTTTCATGGGATCCTTTCCAAGTCACATCGGCATGGTTGTGGGTCTCAACATTATAACAACGACTCCTGCTTTGGACTAATTTCACCTTTTGTTTTTGTGTAATGAGTTTAGCCTGAAGCAGACTGCCAGCATTGTTGACATTTCATTGAGTTTCCAGTTCTCAAGAGAGGGGAAATTTTAGCTAATTAAATAGTGTTAGAATGTCTTAGAAACTACAAAAGCAGCATGGACCCACACTGCAATGACACCGTATTTAAGACCAATGAGCATTCTTGAGATATTTAGAAAAATTGAAGTCTGCAAACCAAAACTTTGAAAGTGATAGGTAGGCTCAAGACTCCAATCTATAAATGGAAAGATGGGAGAAAAACTGGAAAAAGAATTCTCATGAAAGTGATCATTTTTAGGGCAAAGACAGGAAGTGGATGTCATTGCTTCTTTGGGTATGACATAGCTGCCTAACATTAATGATGTACTTGTGTGTGTGTGTGTGTGTGTGCTTGTGTTTGTGTTTCTCTTCAGATTCATATATACTATTTAAAGGGCAGAAGTATCATTTCCAAGTCCATGAATCAACATTGAACACACATTTAGGCATAAATAATGCTGTTTTTAGGAGTAACTCATTCATTGTACTTGTGAATCTGTTCTTGGTAAATGTTTTTATATGTAAGCAAATTAAAAAAAAACACCCTCAACATTGTGTTGGCATGTATATTTGTTTTTAGTAGGAGGATCAGAATCTCAGTAGATCTGAAGGCCATGAAGTGCAGTGAATATTTAGGGGAAAACAAAGTCTCTCCATCCAATGAGGAACTGTTTAAAATGGCCTTTAGTTTTAATGAAAAATATAAAAATAATAATGAAAAGCTCTCAAGCTTCTGTTCAGGTGTTTTGGAGGGGGATTGTTGCCACATTGTTTATTCTGCATAAGAACTAATAAACAACAGAAGCCAAATGCAAAACAGAAATTCAACCATGTCCATTTACAAAGAGGTGAGATCATTCTGGTGACAGGAGACAAGATAGCCGCTGACATCGGGCATGTTGATAACAAAGAGAAATGACATGTGAACCCTTTGAATGCATATCATTTTTATCAAGAGCATTCCATTGTGTATCAGACACCTACTATGTGTGGCTGGGTCACCCTGCCCTGTGTGCCTGTATGCCACATGCTTGTGTGCACATGCTGGGGAGGTGTCTCTAGTCTTGAATACTTCAGAGAGCAAGCCAAGAAAAACTCTCTGGTTTATTTTCCTTTTAAGCCTCAGTGAGCCTGGGAGATTTCATTGACATTAATTAAGCCCACCCCAGGATCATAGACATGGTGAACTTTTATATTAAAGAGCAACCCTCCTTGCCAGATGAGTTTTTTCCCAAGCTCTCGTTTTATTGTGATTTCCAGCAGGGCATCTTGTTTCAAGGGATATGATCAAAGTAAAGGACATTTCTTCTGGGACATATTTTACATAGATTAAATCTCATTATACAACTTACTCCTCAGTCTATATTCTTTTTTTATAAGCTTCTATTGTATGAAAGAGTTTAACACAGAAAAGTGAGAATTTATTACATCAAATACTCTAGACTGTTATGAAGGCCAAGTTCCATTCAGTCTAACACATTCAGTTTTTTCTTAACAATGGACTTCAGCTCAATTTCAGCTTTGACCATTAATTGATTCCTTTAAGGAACATGCTGCTGACATTAGATTTTCCTTCCCTGTTTTTAAGCATTCCACCCTCTACTCCACTTTGTCTTTTAAAATCACGTCAGTTATTTTGGTCGTATTAAGACAGTAGCCCAGAGATCTAGGGTAGAATCAAACATGATTGGGAAAAAAGTAAATAATTTTTAATGATGTTCTGCTAAACTCATAGATCTGTGATTTGTCCATCACAGATTACCTGAAGAGAATGTACCAGGTCCTCTGCAGACATAAGGCTGTTAGCTTGGTCCATCAGAAATGCTTCCTCTGACAGCAGGTGGAAGTAGGAGCACAGATATTATGAGAAGAGTGTAAATTGGAGATGAGGTCCAGGCCTCTGAGATTAAGTAACCTAGAGAAAGAAGAGGAGAAAAACCTGTAGGAGTCAGAGGGAATGGAAAATACCAGGTGAACATGGTCCACACTGAACCAATTAAGCAGACCTGATATGAACTCACAGGAACAGAGCAAACACAGTACCTGAAGAAAATGTACCAGGTCCTCTACAGACATAGGCTGTTAGCTTGGTGGTTCTGTGGGACTCCTAACAGTGGAAGCAGGTCTCTAGCTCATTTGTCTGCTCTTGGGACTCTTATCCTCCTCATGGGCTTTGTCTAGTCTCCACATGAGGGCTTCTGCCTTGTCTTATTGTATCTGATTTTGGTGGGTTTTTTATTTGTTCACTTAATTTTTGTTGGTTTTTATTTTTGTTTTTCTGTGGGCCTGTTGTTTTCTGAAGATGAAATGGAGGAGAGTAGATTTGGGGGAGGGCAAAGGGGGTGAATAGCTGAAGAGAGTGGAGGAGGGGAAATTTTGGTCAGGGTGTATTGTATGAGACAAGACTGTATTTTCAATTAAAAAAAAAAAAACATGAGGAAATAAAGGAGGGTGTCGTGTTACCACCACATGGGTGTTGTTGGTGGCCACGGAAACGTAGATGTCTGAGACTCATAACCGTAAATAGCCATTGAGAGTAGATACCAGATAACCCTGTAAAACCTAGCATAAAAATGAACAGTACTGAGAACTGAGGCCCCGTTAGAAGGTCTTCCCTGTTGCTATACATTTCAAAGTTTAGTATCTAGAATCTAAGACATGTGGTGTTATTGGGTACCATTATCTGCTTCCTCATGACCTCAAAATAGGACAAGAAAATCTCACAAAGTATGATGTTTAACTCAGTAGTCTCTGATCTTGTAGAAAAAAATGTTAATTTGCTTTTTCAAATACTGGGTTTTTTTCTTTTTTGTATGTAAAAGACTATACTATATAAACATATGTGAACTTGCTTTGGAATCTATTAAAAAATACATGCTCAATACACAGATTAAAAGGATGCTATATTTTCAATTATATATATATGTGTATATGTATGTGTGTGTGTGTAGTTTCAAGAGTTTATTATGTTTACATATGTACATATACACACATATGCCAAAGTAAATTACATTTTTTTTCAAATCCACTGTCACTTTTCCTTTTCTGTGATATAACCAGCCTTGCAATTAAAATTGCAAGTGTAAGCTAAAGAACCGATGAAAGGTTAAGTTGCCCTGTCATGTGCTCTGGAAGACTGCAGCGCTCTTTCTAGCAGTTTCCCTCACCATTGTCTCTCAGGCTGCCGATGCTCTCAGTACAATGAGAGTCCTCAGGCTTGCTATTCACACTAAGCAAAGAACTGGTTTGGAGCGGTCTGCGTCATTTCTTTTTTGTTCTAGAGGGCGTCTTCCATGAAGTCTGTAAGTTGGCTACTTCTTTCCACTGCCTGAAAAAGTCACTTTGGTGATGGTCAGTGAAATGGTTAATTGAAACGTAGACACACAGGCACACCCCTTTTTCTTCTTCTTTCCCAGATAAATGCAAGTCAAATTCCTTGGGTAAGTGGTTAGCTCGTCTTCAGAGCTTGAGATGTAATTAATCAGAAAGTCATGTTATGAGATTAGAGGTGAGAAACTGGGGTTTGGAAAAGTTGTAACAAGGAAAATAAACTCACCAGATGCAGTCTTCCTTTCCTGCTTGTAGAATGTAGAATGCACTGCCTTTTGTGAAATGCAAATTGTATAACTGTCCAAACATATTTATACAATTAATCTTGTCAAGTACATATCCCCCTTTCTGAATTTCTAAAAGCAAATATTGTTAGTTCTGTTTTCACAATCTTTCTTCTTACTCTCTTGGTTCATTTGTCTTCATGGTGGCTTCAGTAATCATTGGTCATCTCATAGAGTCCCCTTTTGAATAAGTATTTCTCTAGATAATTTTCACATAGCTTCATAATGTATGCATCACCCCACTTAGACAGTAAATTCTAAAAAAATCTATACAAGTAACTGTATTCTAATTTTTTACAGCTATAATAATTCCCATTGAATTTTCACTATCTAATTAGATTTTACAGCTTTTATAGCATAAGACTGAGGATATATTTTCCCTTTTGATATATGTTAGTCTTAGGAAACTTTAAATAAATGGATTATAATCTAATTTGTAAAAATGTTTAGGAAAAATACATGCTTAAATCATGTCCCCTGTGGCTACTTCACTGTGAAACATACTAGTTTTGTTTCATGATCCTTCCCCAACCTCCTTCTCCCTCCTTGCTATGTTCTAAAGTTTTTTGTTTATTGTTTTTATGAACCTATGCCCCAGTAGAGGTAATGGCAAAAGCAAACATAATCTTGGCAGAAAACAAACTTAATGCTATGAGAATTTTGACTAAATACGTGGAATGCCCAGATAACACAAGGAAACTCTAATTTATGACATCATCCTGAATTATCTGTTTCAAATGAAGTGCCATCTATTGACCCCATTCCTTCAGACTGTATCGAAAGCTGTAGACTTCAGATGTCTGTCTATCTACCTTTATAGATTCTCTTTTAAATAAATGGCATGCTCTGATCAAGTGCTTATTACTACTACTACTTCATCATCATCATCATCATCATCATCATCATCATCGCCGTCGTCATTATTATAGCAGATAACTACATACTACATCAGTGTTTCTGAGATCCAAAGAGCAGCATAACTTTATGCAGCCAGCCATGCCCTGAAACCAACCAACAGGTAAATGTATCTCGCTGGTCATTCTATAAATCACAATTGAAAAAGCAGTCAAACCCCAGAGCCTGCGTTTTCCTATTCAAATGTATGTGTGAACTCTGGGTCTAACGCCTACTAGTTAACCTTCTGACATATGTTTAATTTAAAACATAATTTATAAACATAATAGGTCTTTTAATACCCTATAACATAATAATCTATCAGAGTTTTTAATTTAAAAATAATCCCATTTAGGCTACTAAGGAAAAAATAGAGTTGAGAGTCAGGTGACCACCTGCCTTTCTGAGTAATAGTAATTCATTCTCTCACTCTTGTGGAAGAATAACCCATCCTTAAGATTTCATGAGGGGTGAAACTATGCCTAGTTGTACAGTTTCTAACTGCCAGAAAGCAAGCAAGCAAACAAACAACAACAACAAATTCAGGTGCTTATATAGGAGTTCTTGTCAAGTATTTTCATGGCTTTAACACACTGAACCATTTTTTTCCCAGTGCCATTTTAGTTTCTGAATTCCAACTTATTGCCTCACCTCTAACAAAATCTCTTTAAGGAAACTTTCAGCTAGGAGGTAGCAAAGTCATAATAGAAATAGAAACTAATGTTTACAAGTGTGCCCTCTCCATAGTAACTAACTTTTTCTTGCCAGTCTCAGACAAATTCTATGTCTGGATCACGTCCATTCTAAAGACGGACACACTAAAGTTTGGTCTCCTGTAATCAGGTTTGCTTTAAAGCCAGCAGGAGCCAAAGCCACTTTTGAAACCCTCTTTGTCCTTATAGGATGCTTTCATCTACCACAATTTCTGAAGCAGTCAGCATTTTAATGAGTTCTGTTATAAAGAAAAAAAAATGTCTTCTCCAGAATGATTACTCACCCAGCTATTCAGCTGCCCGCAACATTTGAGGAAGCAGCCATTGCTTGGGGCCTGTCATGCAACTCCTCTTTGCTATGCCTGTTTTGGACATGTGTGATCGGGACATGGTATTTCAGAAAGGGACGCAGGAGCTCCTAGCTGGTCACCAAAGGCAATCGCAGCATATAAGAACCTCAGCTCTCTCGTATTATGATTTTTGTTTAGTAGATAATTAGCTCACTTCCTTCCATCTGGGTTAGTCAGTGGTTTGTATTTTATTGCAGTAATTTAAATACAATGTCCTCAAAATGTATTACCAAATTTTTGACAGGCTTCTCTGGGTGTGTCTTATCAATTTCTTTGACCTCGTGGACCTACTGGGTGCAGATTTATAAGAGGTTGATGTTCAAGAGCTAGCAATGGGCTCTTTTCAGGCAAAGGCTCCGACTTCAGAGGTGACACTTCTCTACTTACTGGGGAAAGTGTGACAGCCAAGGCTTAGCACCTTTGCTCTGCTCTCTTTCAGTGAGACACATCTCATTTTAATAACAAAGTATGCGAAGTGAATGTCATAAGGGTAAAATTAGGTTGAACATTAAAGAGTATACAACTCTAGATGTTCAATTCAGCAATGGCCTGGAACAGGCATGAGGGATTCCTGGTGTTTAAGAGGACTTGGCCTTCTCTGCTAAGCTGCTACATCAGAATATTCAGACACAACTCTACCAGGCATTTTTGTTTCTCCTTTGCCCATTTCTAATGAAAAAAACTAACACATGGAGAAGCTTTGTTTGTGGTTCGGGTCCCAGCAGCTACTAGGCTGCTAATACAGTTGTTCTGACAGGTAAACAGTAGTCTTTCCTGTTATGGCGGTTTCCATCTGTGTACTGCTAAGAGTTACAAAGACGTTCCACAGGCTACCTGTGTGCAGGAGAGCTAAAGAGCAACTCTCCACTATGTCTGAAGTGCCAAGAATATATTGACTATGTAACCCACAGAAGTATTTTGAAATACAAGTTAAAAGTACAAAACAAGTTATTCATAACAATTGCCTAAAATTTTATTGATATTTTGGTGTTTCTCCAGTTTACCCCATCTTTCTATGTGTCTAGTTATGGATTTAAACACCCTATTTATTTAAACACCATTAATCCATATCTAGATACATAGAAAATATGGTGTAAAGTCTCGCTTTCAGGCAAGGGTATATACAAAACTTTTAAAATTTAAAAAAATATTCAAAGGACCTGTACAAATGGTGTTGGTGCAGTACAAGTACATCTATAAATATTCATTTCATTTTCCCTCGCTTGTATTAAATATTATATAAATATTTGTTCACAGATAGTTTAACTTTGTTTAGTAGTTTAATTAAAATATTAGTCGAATAGCTCTTATTAAGTTTTAAATACTTAAAATCGCTATGTGGTAAATATGAGTTCCTTTTATTTATTTACTTTTTGTACAAAGTATTTTTATCAGATTTTTCCCAAAGCCAGCTTCTAAAATGAGTTATTTTTAGATGAAAATAATGTTCAGTTCTATGATTCTAGTCCTTTGAAACTTCTTCAGAATTATCCAGAGATACATACAAACAGTTTACAATATATATTCTGTTTGGTCACTTGGGAAAGTTACATGTGTGATGCGTTTTATAAATTACAATATACAGTAAATGACTCCCTGGATTATTAAATGTAACTGTACATAATTGTAAATTGTTAAGTAATAATTATATTAGTATACCATAAATATTAGTTCCTGGAATAAATTTTCATTCTCAGAAATAATACCACTAGTGTCAGATGAATTATTTACATAGCTAAAACTTGCCAATTTTTAAAGTATATTGATAATTATTTCTTAAGCTTAAATTCTGAAAGTCGGGTTTCACTTTGGGACAACAATATGCACAAAACTTTTAAAATATAAAAATGTTCAAACCGCCGTCTCAACTGGTGTATCAATTAAGATGTCACGAGTATCCACGATATACATTCATCCATGTAGTCTACATTTTCCTTTGCTCGCACTAAATATGATGCTCTCCTGTCAACATGAGAAGTTAATATCGAGTGAAGAGTTAATTGTTTAAATCAGCACTCATCAATTAATAAGGAAGCTATCCATTAATAGGGACATCATATATGAATATCTCCATATTAGCTATTACTGTATCCTTTTTAACTACCACAGTGTCCTCTTACCTTAGAAATGTTTGTACAATCATTTTCAATATCAAATGACTTTTATGGTGCATTATATGTCATGTTGAGAGCCAAACTCAAAATTTAGTCAGCAACTTTGTTCAGTCAGAAAGGTTATAACTTAACAAAGGATTTTGTAAAATGGGGTGTAGTCTGTACTCAGTCCTTAAAGAATGGGCTCATGTCTTTGTTGAGATTCTAGTACTAGTCATCATGTCTAAAACAAAAACACAAATTCCAGTATGGGGTCAGATGTGACTTAGGAATAATCGTCATAGAAGCAATCATTTGTGCAGTATCAATGCCGATAAGGAGATCCTATATAAAATATGCCAATGGTCACATTTGAGAAGCAAGCCTGCTTTACTGAGGAAAGGTTAAATCTACAGTACATACAAAACACTTCCAAGCCTAGGAGTGTAAATCCTGTCAAAATTACAGTATCTAGTACTGCTTTAGATGCTATGAATATATATAGTATAACTATGAATTTGAAGTTATAACATTTTGGGATAAAGACAGGGATTGGAGCACAGCTCAATTGACAGCTTCAGATTTTAACGGAATAGACTTACGGGGGTTTGCAAAGGGAACGGCACCTGTAAATTCAACTGAAGATTTGAACTATGACTTCTGAATAAAACGTGCAATTCATAAGTATAACAAATTGTATCCCCATCTCATCCATTTGATAATGGAGTGAGATTTGCTTAGTTTTTTTTTCCCTTCCCCATTTAACAAACAGCACTGTCATTAAGTCCCTGAAATCAACACACACAGTCACTCCCACCCTGCCTTTGGTGACAAATCTGGCCTTCTAGTTCATTTAACATGGAATAGCAGATTTGTGTTGATGATGCTTTTGTTCTTGATAGTGAGACAACTTGTAACTGAAAAAAAAAATTGGCCACTCAGCCTCCTGCAACCACTAACATTCCAGTTCCTGGAGAGAAGGGGGAAGAGAACAGAGCAGACGGAAGCAGAGAAAAAAATTGTATTAATAATACATAACGAAGTGCTGCTCCAAACGGTGTCTCACTGGAGGAAAACAATAGGAAAACTGCAATTTTCGTTGGATCTTAATGTATTTATCAGTCTCTAATGCTGCCATCTTGAAGCAGTTCTCCTTTATTGACACGGCAACACAAATTGCAGAAGTAAATTGAATCATGGACTCGGAATGTAAAAATCAATGAGAAATAATTTTGTAGCCCCGAAGTGAAGAAGGTAATGCTAGGTATTCATTTAATTAACCATGAGCCTTTCCACATAATGCACAGTCACTGCCAGCTTTCAGCTCATAGTTGTTCCAGGAATAATGGGCTCGGGATTCATCTTTAGAAAACCTACATTAATATTTGAAAGCGTTTAAATCCATTAGCGGGTCATCCGAACACTGCAGGTCACTTTTACATTGCTAATTGAAACAATAGTAATGGGTTATAATCTACTGTCTAATAATGCCTGGAGTGTTTTACCGCTTTTATATCTGCAGATTCCAGGAAATATGTAAATTTGTTGCTGAACTGTTATAAAAATATGGAAATTTAAGCTGCAGACATCAAAGTATTTTTTTTCTCCAAAAAAAAAAAAAAAAAAAGATTAAAAAAAAATCCACCGCGTTAATAAACTGAAGAGTTACACTACATTCTGGTGTCAGGATAAATTCCTTACTCTAGACCTTTCCCTGTTCTCTCTGCTCTGGGCGTAGCATCTGGTGCTCACATTTTCTCCATTGCCATTAGGAGAAAGTGAATCTCATTAAACCCGTGAGTAAACAATCATGTCATTGTTTCCATATGCAAGCTATACATTGACTCAGCCTGCCGGGTCCTGGCTGGTTTTTTTTCTCCCCCCTCCTACATGAATTTATGTGAACATTTTATTTTTCATGGAGATTTTTCAACATATATCAACATTTCCTTGGATGGGGGCAGGACGTGTGACAGCCACTCGAGCATATGAAATGAGAATATGACTTCAGTGTGAAAATATACATGTGTGCAAATACATACACACACACATAAAGGAAGATAAATGAGGAAGAGAGGTGGCTTTCTGAGTGCTCCTTGGAAATTGAATGTCATACAAATTGGTACTTAACCAGCATTTTCTCTTTTAATTAAACATGCATCTCATGCACTTACCTGCATCGTGCTATGCTTAATTACAGTCTGATTGTGCAGAAAATCCAGAAAGTTGCATCTCATTATAATAAAGAACTGCAGTGGCGTAGGTAGAAATCGTGCATGTATGCACACTCATTTTTCATAAATGGAATATGATTTCAGAGGGGCTGAATGTTGAGGCTCAAAGGGAAATGAAGGCTTAAACCTTTCTACCATCACTTATATCAACAGGACCACATCAGTGAATTTGGAGGAGCAGAGGTGACCTCAAGAAGCGATATGGAAGGCCCTGGATTTGTTTCTGTGTTAATAAAAGCGATACTTTAATATCTTTCTTCCGTCTTATTCACAAATATATTTATGTCTCGTGGAGATAATAAAAGTTGATATGAGATTTCTGATTTTATCCAGAGGGTGCTGATGAAAATGCTTGCAAACCAGGCAGTATGGATTGCATAAGCAGGGTAGCAAAGTCCACGTTATAATTATACTATCTGTAGAATTCGGATGAAACATTCTAGTGAACGCATGCAGGCTGACAGGAAGGGGGCCAAACAACCCCTGGCTTCCGACAAAAAGAAAGATAAAAACAGTTGGAGATGTGCACAGGAGAAAAATCACAAAAGGAAACGTGACCTGGTGCAGTGCTGGCTAAAACCTTCCTGCAGTGTTTCCTGCCTTCCGCAGTAGACTCTCCACGCTTGAGACAGTGGTACAGGTCATGGAGAAAGACAAAACAGTGATTCCAGAAAACAGGTTGTTGCGTGGTCTTAGGAGGGCAAGTATCATTAACTTGTAATTCAAGGAGCAGCTTCCACAAAAAAACATTTTCACTTCCCATCAGCTAAGGGAACTGGCAGAGGGACTGGAATGAGAGGCCCTGCAATGAGCACCCTATTGTGAGTCAATGCAAATGGAGTGGCAAACTGGGTTTTGTGTACCCAGTAGGCTCTTCCAAGTTTTCTGTGGCCACAGTAGAGATAGATACTTCAGAGCTGAGAGATGATCCTGCACTAATATCATGTATCCAGTGAAGCGAGAAATCCTACATGTAGGTCAAAATCCCTTCTAACCCCGGGGAGTTCTCCAGCTTCGCCCTTCTTCTCTAGCGGTTATGGTACCACCACGCATGCGCAAGCCTAAGAAAACTCTCTTTTGAAAATCTCAGCAAATGTAGCCACAGGTAAGAACTTACGTAACTGAATTTATTTCTCATTCGCCTCTCCCTGTCTTAATAAATAATGCCTTTCAGATTTTTGTCCTTTGGAAGTCTATTTGTTTCCAGGGTTGTCAATGAAGAACGTTCCTGTTTGTTTGTTAGGACTTGGCCATCTTGCTATTGCTTTTAACTAGATGAGAGGTGCAGTTGAGAAGTAAAGGAGCGATCTTAATGTGCGAGCTCTTCCAGCTTTAGGTTGCCCATCAAGTGTTGCCTTTTAGTACATTGAAAGAACATTCATTTGGGAAGCCCAACTGTTTCCCATAACTTAAGACATCCATTAATGGTGTGCCCTTTGCTTCTTCACTGCTATTAGCAAAGGAAATGCCTGGCCTTGCTGCAGTGAGTCAGGAAAACAAACCTCTCCATTTTGCTAGAGGCTCTTGACTCTGTTTCACTGACTTAACTGACCCCATCCTTTCTGGGTTAATCTGTTTGACAATATGCTTTCCTGCCCAAAAGTGCTGTGACCCTGCTTCTGGATGGGATGACAAAGCCAGCACTTCACCTAAGATGTGACCTTCTTTCTTCTGTCTCCTCCTCATTGGAACTGCTTGCTCTATTTATTTGTTTGAACTCAACACTTAATCTGCAGAATCATTTTTTTTCCATTTATTCATTCTTTCATGAAAGAATGAATAAATGGTGCTTACTGTTTCCCCTTTGGGATGAGGATTTAGGAACTACTGTATGTAGGTTCTTATTTACTGCTCATTAAAACTGCCTTTGTTTTACTAAGAATAAGTGAGTAAAGACACACAAACAGGCATGCATGAGCAAGCACCATTCACAAAGATACTTACACTTGTGGGTGTGCATGCATGCACGCGCACGCGCACACACACACATCCTGATTTTTTTCATCAAAGAAGGGGTAGGCTGGTCTAGCAGATATTTGGGGTAATTTTTGAGCTCCCACATCTTATTTTTCTGTCATCAATTGTGCTACCTATGCAAAGGTCCTGGTGACGCTATAGGCTCCGATGGTTGTATCAACAACAGTTCCCAGCAGGGAAAATTCAGACCAATGCTCCAGTTGCCTGTGGCTGTGAAAGTGGGAAGTGGGGAGCACTGAGAGAACATGGTTCTCTCTCAGCAGTGCTTCTAGAGTTGTCTGCACTGTCAGTGGCATACCAGCCACCTGCTTCTCCAGGGTCCTGTGCTATGCTTGACAATTGTCCTTCTACAGAAAATGAGAGGCAATATAGATGCCTCTTAGTGATAATTAATAATTTCTCGCCTAAACACCAGAAGCAAACATTTCAAATATTTAAAACAACTGTCTGCAATTTGCCAGAGACTATATTCTATTTCTGAAATTTGGCAATGCTCGAAAACCTGTGAGAAGTCACCTTCTGCATGGTGTAAGTTTATTTGGCTCATAAAATGAGTCTTTTTCTATAGGATACAATATGAATTTACTCAAACTCAACAACTCTGCATGCTACTGTGATACCCGTTTTATGAATGAAGTTGAGATATAACTATAATTAAATAGCTTGCTTGAGTTTGCAAATGATTGGATGTCAGAAGTAGGGTTCACAGCTCTGCGAACTGATTCTAGGACTGTGTCTTTAATCTTGATGTGTTATTGCCTCTTAGAGTGCCTCTTGCTTTGATTTCTGGGCCTGTGTGGTAATGTCACTTGCCACTGACATTATTAAAATATGGGCCTGTATATTTCTTGCTGTGCTCCCAGTGGAGCTGGAACCTCATGGTAGCCTGACTTCTGTGTCTAGAGCAGGACATCCTTATACTGTCTTCTTAGTGTTATTTGTCTTTAGGCCCAAATTCTGAATAGCTCAACATCAGAGATAATTTAATGACATGACAATCTATTGTCATTGTCTATTCACCTCACAAACGGTACCAAATAAGAGACAGAATTACGAAATGGATAAAAAAAAAATCAGTTGAAAAAAATAATTGTGGAGAAAGCAAAGTCATGAATTTTGTCTTTCTAGAGAATTCAGTAAATATTTAATGTCAAAATATTTTAGTGTCATGTTTTGTTCCTATATTTAAATCAGATATCATATTATATCTGAGAGATCCACAATAGGTCATTAAAGGACATTGCGTATTTGTGTGGATTTCTGTGTAGAATCCAGGGTGAGAATGCATAAAACTAATATCAGGAACAAAACTAATCACCATATTGTGTAGAGCCAGCTAGAAGGCTTAGGAAGGACAACTGAAGCTGTCTTTGGTTTATCGAATCTTCCAGAAAACCACAGCTTCCCAAAATTAGAGATCATGGAAAGATGGGAACGCATTAATAATGTCAAATTATTCATTAATACTGAAAATTGCTCTGTGTTTACTGATGGCATCAAATGAAAGTCTGTGGGCCAGAGGCCACTGAGCTTCTCTCTAAACATACATTTCTCTTTCTGTCATCATTTATACATGCCCTTAGTACCACAGGGAGAAAAGGGGAGGGGAACCGATCATTCTATATCCTTCAGGTAAATAATTTACTTGTTCTATTTAAATAAACTGCACTGAAGAATATAAATGATTTAAGATTGGTTATATACAAGTCAATGTTTTATACCTTGAAGCAGTGAATTCTTGGGCACAGTGCCTTGGGTTTCAAAAGGTTCAGTGCCCTCTGTTAGAAGGAAGAATTTTTACATTGGAGGATGACGACTCAGAGATCATTTGGCCATAACCACAGCATGGTCATTAATTTAGATACAGATATTTTTTTTTGCTGTTGATTGCCAAGAGTTCGTAGTTGTTGTTGTTGTTTATGAGGTATTTGCATAGTCTTCCATGTGTGATGATCAATTCATAACTGAAATCCATTCATTCACGTAAAAATATTTCCTACGAGCCTAACGTGCTAGGTAATTAATGTTGTAGAGATAGGAATCTCATCTTGAAGAGTCTTGCAGTTTGGTGAAAGATGAATACTATTTTCATACCAAGTTTAAGCACTGTAGTTATAAGGTAGGAAAATGGCTCAGGAAATATAGCACTTGCCCCTCCAGTGTAAGGACCACAGTTTAGATCCCCAGAACTTGTATAAATGTTTCGGAGGTCTGGTCTAACACTTCAAAAGCAGAGATGGGGATCCCCAGAGCCAGCTGGCTAACTTGACTTGACTGGCGTTAGGGCAGGTCCTCAAGAGATCCTGCATTCATGAAGTTTAAACAATGGAAAAGGACTGAAGAAAGTACATAACATCAGCAGGCTTACTCAACGCCCACGTACATATGTTCGAATGCATGTGCGCACACAAGAACATGCACACTACTCATGAAACATTTTACAGAGCAATTTAATTAATTCAATCATCTACACGTGAATTTTTAGCACTCTCTCCAGGTTGACTTGGTTAGGACAAGAATCATTAGATCACTGATTCTCAACCTGTGACCCTTTGAGGGCCCAACAACATTTTCACGTTATCTTGCATATCAGATATGTACGTTGCTATTCATAAAAGTAGTATAAGTTACAGTTATGACATAACAACCAAAATAATTTTATGGTTGGGGTGAAAAGTTGATATGAAAAGATCTTAGCATTAGAAATGTTAAGAACAATTGATCTAGATCTTCATAAGATGAGGCCCTGAGGAGGTCAATGAGGGGCATATTTGAGGGTCTCTCAAAATTATTCTCAAAAATGTCTGCTAATGTCTGCTTCCTCTTTACTTTTCTGTTTTACCTAAGAAAATCTCTTTCCATTTTTCAGGCACAACAATGTCCTCCTTGCCCTTCCCTTGACTCCAAACGTGTTAAAATGCACGGTGGATGAACATGTCCACAACTTTGGATTTCCCACTGCTAAGGAGAGTTACCTTCCCTGGTGGAGCTCAAAAGGACTCAGAGACAGTGTCTTAGCAGTTGCCCTCTCCAACTCAGAAAAACGCAAAGCTGGGGCGAGGAGCCCTAGTCCGTGCCTAGCTCTGAGACCTCTCAAGCAAGCTTACTCACCAGGCCTTTCCAGCCCCATCCCTGTCTCTTTCAGTAACAGTTCTGAGAACAGATCAACTTCAGCTGTGCAATATGCTGGCCAAAATTTTAGAAACTCTGGAACCAATTTATTCCATCTGGAAACTAGTTTCTGCTTTTATTGCCTCAGAATTGAGTCGAAACTAGACCAAATTTCCAAAAGGAGGCCCCTACTTTTCTACTGTTGGGGTTTTCTCTTTTCTAAGGTACACTCATTTAAAAGATTTAAATGGTAAGCAGCATCCAAAACCCTTGCCTGTTATACACCAGACACATCTTCCTATAGTGTCTCTTTCCCATATTGCTTCTTTCCATGAACAGGAACAAATTCTACCCTTGAGGATTCCAAAAGGAAGAATTTGCAGAATTTACTCTGCTCTGGGGTGAGTGTGTATTTTACTCAACTTTTCTCTCATGCCAGGCAGTGGTGACTCAAGTGCTTTCCTGGAACAACAGCCAATGGACTGATTAATCTCTTCTTTTGCATACATATTAAAATATTAACAGTTACATCTAAATAAAATGGTCCCCCCAATCTATTTCTACAAACACATCAAAATGATGCAATGTTGAACATTTTCAACAGCCTCGTGCATAAGAGTTCTTTGTTTCAGTCCATCTGCTCCTGATTAAACATTTTCTATTTCCATTGTGATTAATTATGCTATTTATATACTTGAAAATGATTTGTTTGGAAAGGTATAGGCTAGTGTAAGCCTCTCGTTGCTGAGAATGACAGCCCTTCAAAAAGTAGAGCGGCACTGTGCACTCAGGAAATTACCATCTGCTTCCTTATGCTCTTAGAACATATTACAAACCTATAGCAGAACAGAATTGAGGGAAAACAGAGTCTAAATAATGCTAATGGCATGCATTTGAGATGTTCAAAAATGTATCCATTTTTAATTAAGCCAAGATACGCTCTTAGTCCCTGAAGAACATTGGACTGCTTTGTTGTTTGTTATCTGCAGTCAGATTTAGAGTTAAATTGTCAAGTGGCAGGGCATTTTCAACCTGATCTAGATAAGTCCCTTACCTCATCCTAATCAATCTAGATTGAGTACACCAGGAGTTAGCTCAGATCAAAGGACTATGTACCAGACTTGAGCACACCTTAATCCTGTAAAGAGAACAGGATTAACATAAAAACCAATGTAGTTGAGAAAAATGCTCCATAAAGTGTGCAATGGAGCTGGCAAGATGGCTTAGCAAGATGGTCACTTGCCACCAAACCTGATAGGAACTCAGTAATGACCTGAGTTCAGTCCCCAGAACTCATATGGTAGAAGAGAATGGGGTCCTGAGAGCTGTCTTAAACGCATGCACCCACAAGCATGTAGGCATGCTCTTGAACAATAAATAAGTAAATAAAGTAAGATAAAATTGAGAAAACTCGTTTAAATGATTATTTTCACCATGAATGTTTGTTGATACCAACTGACCATGCCCGTCCAATTTGGCAGTTTTACACGACCGAACTTGTATCTGAAACCAAGAAGAACCTATTATTCAGCCTGACCAGTCTGCTTTTAATCAAGTTTTGTAGCAGATCAAAACAGGACTGCCCTCACATAAAAATAAACGTATGCCAAATACCAGATTGTGATTCTTTGTTGTTAATGTGCATTATCTATTTCGAGCAAGAAAAAGACTCTATCAAGATGTCCACCTGAAGGCTATTCACACACGGAGCCCCCGTGGCTTGCTTTCTTCTGCCTCTTGTTTTTCCTCGTCAGTGCCCACTCATTAACACACCCAAGAGCTTTCGGGCTTTGTGCCCTGCGCACCATTTCTTTGCTCTGAGTGTCTCTGAGTGCCTTCCCTCTTCTGTTTTCTTCATCCCAACTGAAAGCTGTGTTATGACTCCTGGCGTCTCTATTAAGGAGTAAGCCACATGGAAGTGATTAGCTTTGCAACGGCAAAACTGAAAACACTCCCTTACACACCATGGAAATGAAACATGTCATGTAGCAAGCAGGTTCCTGTGCTTGAGTTTGCAGCCAGGAAGACAAACTATTGGCTGAGATTTCAGTTTTCTTGTTATCACTGTAGATCAAAAAGATGTGATCATCCCTTCTGATCGCCTCCCCCCGCTTTGGTAAACAGCCTCTGAGTGGGTTCATTAAATATTTAAACAGCCCTGGTATCTATTAATGTTATCAGACACATGAAATATGTCTGATGGATTTATTCTGCCGTTAAGGAACCAGACCCCAGTGTCCCTCCTGGGACTGAGCTCCAGCTGTTTAAACTATAATTCCATCACTAGGAGGCATGGTGAAAGCAGTGACCTCTTAGAAATGGACTGCTTGCTACTCAGCCTGGAAATTGCAAATGAAATCTTTGTGTAATAATGTTAAAATATGCACGCAAAGGAATTAGAGCACTTGGGGTCTCCAGCAAAGCCTTATGTGTTTTGTGTAACCTCTAAACAGCTGGTAGAAAGAATTCTATAAATCAATGCTTGGAAGATTAGCAATCAGGGGATCTATAAGCCTTTTGGGGTTCAGTAGCCCCTCTGCCATAACTGGAAGAATCTGAATCAATCCTTTGAATCTTTTGTGTCCTTTTAAAATTCCATTACTTTTTATTCTGTTTCTCAAGATGAAGAATTACGCTGATACCTTACTTCTTACTTACATTCATAACATCAACGTAATAGAATGCTATACACCAAGGCCTTCCATCTTTAAGGTAATTTGTGGTCCTCCTTTTAGCCATTTGAAGCTTATAAGGAAACAACTTTGACAGGTGAGATAAAGGGTGTCTTCTTATACCTCCTACATAGGATTAAGACATGTTTTAGTTCCCTGGTGATAGATTATCCATAGCCAAAAATGTTTATATCAACCTAACTTGATATGGAATTCTTTCAGTGACTCATAAAACATAAAGCCAGATGTTTCCATTTCCTAGAAATTTTAGCTTCCTGACTATGAATGGGAATGGCCGGACTAGTTATAGTAGGAAATGTGTTATTCTTTTGGAAGTCATCAAACAAGGGGGAACCTCACAGTCTGAAACAGAAAGCAGGTTTGAGTATCTTTCCAAGTATGACATACACTATCATGCTTGCTAATTGGTTACAGACTGACTGTCAAAAGATGAAGATCTAGGTGATACGACACCTATATTAAATGACAGAACAAACACCCCAACAGACCAGATAGGAGAACGGTGGCCTACATATAATGCGATAGCAATGGCAAGTGGTGCACAATCCTGCCTTTGATCATTTAGAAAAAATTATATAGGAAAATGGGGCAGGAAAAATTACAAAGATAATAAATAAAAGGAAGCATTTCCCAGTGACACTTTAGGAGTCATGGTTTCACGATGCCCTTTGCATGTCCTTGAGGGAGACTAACACTAAAATTCCCATGTTGATTCCACATTGAAACAAAAGTCTGCCTTTAGCTTCTCTGCTCTATATCCTGGAATAAAGTGAGACCAGGGGAGATGGTGTGTAATGTTGCACACAATGGAAAGGACAAATGGAATTCCCTCGGTTGCATGAACAAATGACTTCTATAGGTATGATGGGCTAGGCTGGACAGGCATAAGTGACACAAATCACTCTTCACTTCTAGCTACAGAGTAATTGTATCTTATGAGACCCCAGTTATACCAAAGAGTTGAGAGTCAATAGAATATCGAACCAACAACACTAATAATACACAAGAGAGGGAATGTGACAGAAGTCTGCTATGAGTAAAATAAACAGGTCTTAATTGGCTTCAAGTTTATTACGAGTCAACTCTGAAAAGTCTGCCAAGAGGGCTAATATAATCTTATTTTTATTGACTGCCTATAGAAACCAGTCCAACGTGGATGACGATCCTGCCTACCTAATGCATTAATCAGACTAAACCCAGAATTTCATCGTCTGTGTAATCTGTTGCCCTTTCTGTAGGATGGACCCCACCGTGCTGTTGAGTAATCAATGACAGCATACAGGAAAAGCTCAGTAAGTGAATCCAATTAGATTGGAAATAGGCGCTGCAGTTATGGAGAAGGGATCAGATCTGAACTATACGGTGCTAATAGTATAATTAGGATATTTGGTGGGTGTTATAATGAATAAGTCACAAAGCTACACCTGAGCATATAGAAAGGCTTACTAACAGGCATAGCCCTCTGAAGAGTGATAGGCACCTGAGTTCTCTGACACTAGACAGACAGAAATTCATATGCCCACAGAGTCAGTGACTCTAAACTCATTGAAGGGATATTTCAAAATGAGCAAATGGTAATTCCCTAAAAAAGAAGTGATACTAAGATGTTTCCAGGACAGTCCTAAGGAAGTAATGCCCACTTACCCCATGATAGCTATATATCCATATTTCATATGTATATGACAAGTATAATGTGTGTGTGTGTGTGCATGCATATGTGCAGCAAAAAGATGCTGTAACAAATTCATCAAATCCAATTCAGTGTCTGCATTTAAAGGACAACATTCTAAGTAATTAAAAGATGATTTGAATTTCACTAGAGCTCTGAGAAAATAGTAGTTATTGACCCAGTACCTATCCCTTCCTTGCACAAAAAATACATCTCTTTCTGCAGGACCTCCTGCAGGGGATTTCCAGCCTGGGGCAGGGCAGGTGCCTTTTAACTGGCATCTAAGTCACAGGGCACAGCCAGTAGTAACGTGCAGTGATCAGAGCTGCAGGAGACACTTGATAGTTGTTTAAAACAATTGCCGATGTTGCCGTTTCCCCTTTTCTTTTTTAGTTACTTAAGGGTCAGTTGGCTTAGAATTTTGGGGCTTAGTTTCTTTAAAGGACTAATTCTTTTCCCAAATGGATCAAGGTGTAAGCACAAAGCAATTTGAGTACTTCTTCATGGAACATAAGCTTTAGGGAACTAAAGATAGGTTAATTCCATGCCTGGTTCATTCCATGGACCATTTAACGAGAGTCTCTGGAATTCTTCAGCCAATAATGAACTCACCGGATCCGAAGGTAATCACAGCTGCAATTATTAAAATTTACACCAGAATTCTATTACCCTTTCTACAGATAAGTGTCTTGTATTAAGTGGTCTAGAAGAGATGCATGAACTGGTTTGATAACACTAGAAATCTCTCTTATTTTCTTTTTTTTCTTTTTCATTCATCTATAACCCAAAAGAACAAGACCACTCTTTGAGTTAACTGTAGGAAAATATATTTTTTATTATAATTTGGGAATTAAATCTATCTTCTCATGTATGAGGTCATGTAATTCCCGAATTCTTGTGTCTTTTCAGTATTGACAACACAAAGCGTTAACCTCTTACTTTCATAACTGCCTCTTACATGGCCTCCATACATGATCTCCTTTGATACAACCACCAAAATAAAGGTTATTATTGTCCCCACTTTATAAACGGAAGACAAGCAGAGCTAAAAACGCTAGGAGTGCTGTGGTATACCACTCAACCAGTCAGTGAGGGGATCAGCCTGGGAATTCAGGGGACTTGGCATGCTTTTTCCTCTTGCCTAACGTGGGGCAGTCTCCTTTGGTAATCATTGTACCTGTATGGTGCCTCTTGTGCAGAAATTCTGCCACAGCTGAAGAGAGGTTTAAAAAGGAAAATGGTGGGTTGTTTTTTTTTTTTTTTTGATATTTTATGCATTTAAATTTCAAATGTTATTCCCTCTCCTCGCCTCTACCATATCCCCTCCCCGTCCCCTTGCTTCTATGAAGATGCTACCACTCCCACCCACCCACTCCCATCTCAACACCCTGGCATTCCCCTACACTGGGGAAACGAGCCTTCACAGGATGAAGGGCTTCTCCTATTGATGCCAGACAATGCCATCCTTTCCTCAGCTACATTTGTGACTGGAGCCATGGGTGGCTCTCTGTGTACTCTTTGATTGGTGGTTTAGTACCCGGCAGCTCTAGGGGTTCTGGTTAATAGATATTGTTGTTCTTCCTATGGGGTTGCAAACCCCTTCAGCTCCTTCAGTGCTCAGTCCGATGGTTAGCGACAAGCATCCTCATCTGTATCAGTAAGGCTCTGGCAGAGCCTCTGAGGAGACATCCCTATCAGGCTCTTGTCAGCAAGCAATTTTTTTTTTTTTTTTTTGGCACCAGCAATAGTGACTGGGTTTGGTGGCTGCATGTGGGATGGATCTCCAGGTGGGCCAGTCTCTGGATGACCTTTCCTTCAGTCTCTGCTCCACTCTTTGTCACTGTGTTCCCTCCGGTGGGTGTTTTGTTCCCGCTTCTAAGGACTGAATTATCTATGCTCCAAATGCAAGGGCACGTTTTGTTTTCAGGAAGGGCAAACCGACTACTTTCTAACAAAGAGGTAGTTTCCCGACAACTTTTTTGGCTGTTATGAAACTAGGGATAGCAATTATCTATATAGATGTAATAAAGGAGAAACATTTAGTGGGCCAGTGAGTTCAATAGTGTAACGCAAAAGAACAAACAAACAAATCACAAAGGAAAACTTTCCAAAGGAGTCTCACTGGGTTCGCCAACCGAGCTGAAGGGTAGGCAGGTGCCCAGCTGGAGAGGCAACAGGAAATGAACTCGGAGGTACTTTTGAGAGGCTTTTGTTGTAGTCGTTGCTCTCATTTGGTCTCACAATGCTTGGTCTGGGCTTTTATTAATCTTACAGATCTTATTTGTTTTCCAGTTTTATGTTCTTACAGGATTTTTCTGTGTACAAATGTGTGTGTCTCTGTGTCTGTATGTGTTTCTTATGCTATTTCTTTGGCTCGTTTTGCTGTTTGTTTGTTTGCTTGTTTTGTCCTATTCTGTTTTGCTTACTTTCATTTTATTTTATTTTTTCCTATTGAGAAACAGAAGGAGTATAGATTTGGGTGGGTGAGGAGGTGGGGAGGGTCTGAGAGGAGTTGGGGCAGATAAAAGTGTAAGAATATATTTTATTTAAAAAAGCTACTTTCAATAAAAATAAATAAAAATAAAAAAGCAATATCTCATTTCAGTACAAATGCTTAAATATCAGCTACAAACAAGAAGCAAATATAATTTGATTAATGTTGTTCCACTATTTTATTCCTAACTCCATAAATAATTTATTCTCAAAATGACATGACAATTTTGTCATAACCTGCAAATTTCATGTTTTCATTTTCAATTTCAATTTCAGAGTACCAACTGAGTACTTTGTAGGATGTAAAAGTATTTTTACCCCTTAAACACTCACACAAAGGATCTGAGCATAGGAGCCCTTAAATTTAAGTTAATTGTTGGCTTACAAGCCATTAATAGAAAGTTAATAGAAAAGAAAGAAGTATAAAAATCATCTGTAAAATTTAATCTCTCCTTTTACGTTAGTATTGGAAAAGAAATAAAATGTCTTCAAAGGATTTGAGTATGTTATAATTTCTATTTATTATAAAAATATTAGACACTGTATGTAGTTCAAACCTTTTGCTCTTATTTGTGGGCAATATAGAGGAAATAAAATTTCCTCAGTATTTGCTCATTTAAAAAGTGCAGTGCAGGGTCAGTCAGTGAGTCTTCCCAAATTGGGAGATGCCAAGCACATTCTCAGTCCACCAATTGCATCAAGTTATTTTTCAAACATTTCGGGTTTAAGGAAATTCAAAACACATTTTCAGAGTTCTCTTTTCCTTTTAAATGCATGTGTTTGGGAAGAGAAACTCAATCCATATGTTTCTGATTCATTTTGAGTTAACTCATCAAATTGTTGATTTGATGACCAAGAGCTTTCTGATGGTTGTGATTTTTCCCCTCTGAAATAGTATTTTGTCTTTTCATGTGTAAACAAACACGGGTCTTAAAGATTCATGCTCCATATACCAAGGATTTGAGTGGGCACTGGCTCATTCAAACACATTTCTGTCACCCCAGGGGAATTCTGACATGCCTAATCACCCAGAGAACTCAGGTTGCTTCATATTTATATGGCTTTCTTTTCAAACACAATATAAGTCATACCGGAGGTACAGTTTATAAAATCCAAAGTATTTTAAATTATATCTAATTTCATTTAATCACCGGATAAAATCTATAACATGGGAAGACATTGCCCAAACTCAAGATGGGAAATGAGAACAGGAACATGGCTCCTCTCCAATAACAGTCCTATTGTTCCTCTAATAACTTTCAAGGTGGGACTGACACATAACCTGTATAGGACAGCCTTACATGTGTCTTTCTAAGTTATATTTTGTAAGTTAGAAGACAAAGGATATCAGACATCTTAGGGATTCTTATGTACATAGGAGACATACCCAACCTTCTTTTGCTCTGGTTTTCTTGGAAAATAACCAGAAGTAAATGAAGGATGTTGGTCTGTCCACAGGATTAAAATCCTCTGGCCCAAGGCAATGTGACTGTCACCAAACATCACTCTGTTGTTGTTTTGGATTTTGTCTGTTTTTTAACACCCACACTAAGGAAAGGGCTACAGGGTTAGGTCTTAATGACAATAACTATTTCCTGTGGACAAAGAGAGTGCAGGTTCAGGGGTGGCTCCTAAGCTTTGGGTGTGGTTTATGAGGCTACCATGAATGACAATCTGTAGTATTGGTGACGCAGGAATTGGCATTTTTTAAAGCTCCTAAGTGTTTGCTACCTGCAGCCAAACTGAAGAGTTACCTCCCGGAGAATTTCCTACCATCTTGAGCTGCCAGATCAGGAGGGTTAGAAGTCAGAGAACAGTGAGTGGAAAAGTGATGACACCAGTGTGTGTTAACAGTAGTCATACACGCTCGCGTGCACAGCCTATGAGGACATAGAAAACCAAATAAAGATTACTTTAAAATCAAGGTTCCTATTTATTATTTTTGAAAGAGGAACAGTTAGAAATCTGCCATGTTTTTTGTTTTAATAGTGGTAGGTGACAATGTGACATGAAATGGTGCTATGATTTCTTTCAGTATAAGCTGCGTTCATTACCTTTTTGTTACATTGGATCTTTTATTGGGCATTGGAAATAATGGTTCACTTAGCTCCTGGTGCTGTAACATAAAGGACATTCCTATCATTTACGTTATTAAGCTATATACACTTACAAAGTATCAAATAAATCTCCTGCAGTAATTAATTAAAAATATATAAAAAATTTTTTTTACTTATCTTAGTTGTCAGTAACGTTCATAAGTGTGTTAAAATATATACAAGCTCATTCAAAAGACTGGGGTCTAAGATCTAAGCAATAAAATCATTTATCTATGATAAAATATTGAAATACAACAATGAATGGAGAGGAATAGTAATAAAACTAAATTACATTTCCTGAGGGGCTGACCTTGTATAACCTTCCTTAACTAGACACTAGCTTCCATCTTGGATCAGTCTTCATGGTCTCCAGAGCAGCTTTAGAGTCGCTCTGTTCCTTTATGATCACGACAATCTTCTGTATTGAACTAGGACCCTCCTTGCTGACTAACTCAATTATTCGTACTATTGACCAAATCCTTGCTTGCTAAACTTCTATCTATTGAATTGTTGGCTGGATATATCTTCTTAGGGACATTTTCCTGCCCAGAATATGCCTTAAGTGAAGTTATTCTCTTAAATCTTCTTTTCTTCTTACAGATCTCATTATCACTAATCCATCAATCCCAATCCAATCTATAAGTCTGATCTTTGTATTCCTCATTTCCATGAGTAGCAAAAACCCAGCCCCTCAATTACTACCACATTGAGGCTTAAACTCCAGCTTTCTAGAATTCTTATAGCTTTCTGATTACACATCTGGTCATGTAGGGCATCTGATAGAACCACATTGGCTTACTTCTAGCAAGGACTCCCTTCTCTGTATTATCATTCCAACTTGTCTTAATTCTCATGTCCTCTGTCTCTCTCTCTCTCTCTCTCTCTCTTGGACCACCTGTACTGTCTCCAAATCAAGGTTTATCTTGCTTATCTCAATCAGTTTTCCCCAAGTAGTTACATGATAATTAAAATGTAACCTTTAGTTTGTTACATTCTGCTTTTAAATTTTAAATATTCATTCTTTCCAGATAGAGTATAGAACTCCAAGCCTAGCAAATAGGCCCTTAATAATTGTCCTCTGTTGATTCGTCCTGCCATGTTTCTCCTTTTCTAGTACAGTTTCACCTCTGTAGTACCAGTCTTGTCAGTATATCTTTGACATATTTGTGGTGTATTTTTAACACAAGAACTTCATTTTTTCTCTTTGCTTTCCACACATAACCTCAGCCTGTTCGCCATACTAGCCAACTTCTATTTGTCTGTCAGAACAGACTTTTTAGAACAGCCTTTCTAGAAACCTAACCTACTCATCAGAACCTCATACTTGATGCTTTCCTCTTGCAAATCATTGTTTGCTCACTAAGACACCGCCATCTTTTTTTTTTTTTTTTAAATCACTACAAGGTAAACCCCTGGATAATGAATCGTGTAATATAGCCTTTTAAGGTGCTAGCATTCTCAGTGCTTTGGGTGTTGGATTTTTGGATGAACGGAATGGCTTGATGAATAGAAGCACTGGTGAACGAGAACTACTGTTCAATGGGTCTTCACTTTGGCTTTCTGGGGAGGGGGAGTGTGAACGTATACATTTCTGTAAATGTTAATATACATTTTCTGAAGAACGGATAGGGTTCAGCAAACCTCATTTCCGTCTCCTCTGTCCTAGCTTCATTTCTGTTGCTGGGATAAAATGTCATGGCAAAAGCAACTAGGGGAAATTTGGGTTTTTTTGGCTCACAATGTTGGGTTGCAGAACATCACTGAGGGGACGTCCCAGCAGCTGGAGGCTGGAACAGCTGGCCATTCACAGGGCACAGCCGAGAGCAGAAAGGATGAATGTCTGCAGGCTCCTAGCGCTTAGGTGATCTCTCTCTTCTTATCTATAGTCCAGGATCCACAACTAGAAACTGGTGCCGCTTACAATAGGCTGAGACTACTCACGCTGATTAATAATAAGACAATCCTCCACATGTGTCCACACCGGCCAGCCTGATCTGGATAATTCCGCCTTGACTTTTCTCAGGTGACAACTTAAACATCGTACCATCCAATACTTACAAATTCCTACATGAAAGCAACTCGTGGGAGTTGTTTAATGCGGACATCAGTTTTTGCATACGGAGAACCTGAAGGATAGGCTTGTACCTGTCAATATATTGAAGAACACTTAAAATATCTCCACTCCCAATCAAACAAGCTGATGTTTATTATAAGGGATAAACCACCAAATGTATTTAACAATTGATAACTACGTGTTAAGACACATGTGTATGTGTCCACATACACACTTATTAATAACTATTGTATTCTTTGCTTTTAGCACATGTTCAGCCTATCATCATCTTCAATTAGAGAATTTGAGTATCAGGATTGAATGGATAAGTTAAGACATGGGGCTTTATATATATTCATTTCAAGTTGTAAATTTAAATGAAGCAGGAGAATACCTAATTTCTATTTCAAATGTTGAAGAACCACAGATTTAATGATTTTGAGGGACCACTTGGTAGAAGCCATTGCAAAAGGAACTGGTATCAAAGGTTCCATGATGGTTTCAAAGGTGTATCAGGCATGATCACCTCAGGGTTCCGCAAATTTCCTTCTTCCTGGGTTCTGGGTTGGGTTCCCTGAACTTCATTACAAAAAGAGGTGTCGATGAAGCCGTCATTCACAAAAACACATGTGGTGCTTTATGAAGGAAAAAAAATCCCTGACTTTGAGCTTTTTGCCATAGGTTTCTCAGACCATTTTAGTGGATCCTATGGTCTCTTCTTTACCCCGAGTGATTTGAATAGAGTTTCTAAGAACCAGGTGACTGCAACACTGCTTTAGCCAAAAGAAAAAAAAAAGATTTCGCGTCTCATATGTTGGACCACCCGCACTGGTCTCTGCACTGTCCTAACCCTCACTGTGAATCTTGCCACACCTACTTTGTTTAGTTCCTGAAACACACCAAGAATCCCCTACCAAAGGAATTTTTTGTAAGCTTCTCTCAATACAGAGAAAATACGTCACTCTCCTGTGCCCAGCTCAATCTCGGTCAAGAGACAGCCTTCACCTCCCTGCTTATTGTTTGCCATAGACAAGCAGAACGAAGCAGGTTTCTTATAGAAACTTGAGTTTTGTCTGTTTTCTGTCATTTGTTTTATTTTATCTTTTTCATCCATGACTATTATAGTACCAGCAGCTAATTTACATTATTGTGTTCCCTCTATACTCGTTCCCAGCTAAATGTTTGATGGTACAAGTTTATTATTATGATGACTAGTTGGTTAAATATGCTCTTAATATACCTATGTTAAAAATGAAGGAACTACTCAAACAGCTGATAAGTGTCAATTTCAGGCTTTGAACTCACTAAGTTCCTTTCCAGAACGCATACTTTATTAACTGTACTGTTTGTTTCTTGCAACTGTATCCCCCTCTCATGTGTGTGCATTCATGCCTGGGAGTGTGCATGTGTATGTGATTTATTAGTTTAATGTCTGCCTCCTTTTCTCAAGTAGAAACACCAAGGCTAGGGACCACAGAAATACCGACTCTTTGCTAGACGGTAAAGGCATGCAGATAGAAGTAAGAAAGGGAGGAATGGCCACTAGATCAATACTAAACGTTCTGATACATGAAAAACGGGGGAGGGGGGGTGTTCCATGCTCATATAGCTGCATCCCAGACCTGAATGATAGTATTTGTGGAGGGAATTACCCAAGCCCCATTCTCTAAGCACACGCTAGAACACGTGGCCCAAATTCAGATGGACTCCCTGTGTATAACCGTCTTACTTTAAGATAAGCACTCTGACATTTCTAAAGGCTGCACTGGAAATATTTTTACTAAAAATCAACCTAGGCTTCAGGTGTATGCTCCTGTTGCCACAAAAGATTGCTTGTTGCTCAGTGCCAAGCTAACGAGACTACACGGAGACTGTTCAAAGTTTGCTTCTGCAACTAAAATTAACCGCTTACCCAAACATAAGTAGGTGACATGTGGGTGGGCAATATTGGGAGTGAGATACTTAGCCAGGATCTGGTCAGGCAAATCAATGTCAAACAAGTTGGTCTGGTTTCAGATTGACAGAATGACAAACGGGATCCTAGTTCCCATGAGATCAGGGCTTACACCGGCGAACACAATTCCTTCTCTTTTAATTGAATACAGTTTGGGAGAGCGGAATGTTGGAAGAGAAGGGTGACAGGTGACTGAAACCAGACCTAAGGGTACGAGAGCAGCAGAGTTGTGGCAGACTCTTCACCCAGGATGCATTTGGCAACTGCTGTTTGAGAAACTGTGCTTTCGGGGAGCACAGACTTTTGCTCCTGCGTGTAGAGCAGGAATTTACGAGTGCACGCTTCGAGAACCATGAATTATACTCCTCTGCCTCTGATTTGTAACTACACCTGTACACTCTTGGAAATGCTAATAGACAAATACAAATTTCCGTACAAAGGGAAATCTAATAAGAAGAGCATTTGAATGAGTGAAAATGTCTAATTTTTTTTTTTTTTGCAGTCATTGGGACTGGAAGAACGTGCTTATGGTAATTAGGGAAGATGGATTTCCAGGCCGAACACCACCCACAATTTGTGCAGTCTGGGGGTCAGGCGGGCAGCTGCAGAAACCACTCGGCTAATTATGAGAATTCACTGTTCGTTAATAGAATCTCTCTCCACAAACAGCAGCTGTGTGTTTGCTCACGCAAATTATTAATTCTGGCCTCGCCTCAGCTGCAAGGTTCTGCTGTGAGAAAGGAATCCTCAGACAGAAGTGTCGCTTATCACCCAAGTGATAGCAAGGCGAGAGGGAAAATATGAAATGGAAGAAAATATCCTCTAACCGCAGGTGTATAAAGATTTTGCATCTACTTCCCCTTTCTGCCTTTCACTCCCAAACAATTGAATGCCAATTTTGGAACTCATTAATCTGTAGGCAACCTGGCGAGATCTAATTTATACCTGTCAGGAGCAATGGGCAGCAGCTAATAGGAAAGTAATTGCAATATAAGTCTGCTTCTCCCACTTGATAGTATGAGAGATTTTAATGACAGCCCTTCTCTTTTGGAGAATCAGACTGGCCAACAGATATGTTCTCTCCTTTTCAGAGTGTCACACTGGGAACAAAAGAGATGTTTCCTTGGGTTTTAACATATACTGCCGATAACGTGACAATGGTCTCGTAGATGGACCACGGATTTACCTCTCCTTATTCTTTGGAAGAAATAAAAGCAACACCCTGGCACAACAGAAACTCCAAGCTAGTAGTAGCCTCATATTTTTATTAGGTTAAAATATCTCACTGGAATACAGTATATAAAATGTCTTCTGTTTCAATTCTGTCGAATATCTATATTCAATGATGCTATATTTTGAAATATTAGGGCACTTAGAGAGACCTGGGATGCTTCATGGGCACAAAAGTATTTATGATGACAGGAAGAATGTAATGCATGAAAGGAAAAAGGTATCTGTGCCATTTTCCCTCTGTTCCTATGATTGTTTCAATGGAATTTTTCTATGAGCAAATTAGGAGTATGTGAGAGAGCCTAAAGTCATATAGAGTAATCTTAGGTAAACTTTCATTCTATGTGGTTTCTTATTTCTTTATTGATCTCCAAAGAGACCCCTTCATTTAGATCGGACCCCGGGAACATAATGTGAGCCCCTGGTTCAGACAGGACTTAAAAAGAACCTTGACTGCTTCTGGAACACAGCCTGCATCCAAAACCCTGGTTTTATGTGTATTCCCTGGGTAGCTTTGAAAAAAAACACATTAACCACACTAAATCATGTAAGCCTTCATGTGATTGTGACAGTATCAAATAGAAGCATGTATGTTTGAACACTTGGGAAGGAGACATTCCAACCTTCATTGTTATTGTTTGGTGACAACGAAAAGTACTTCTGGAGATTACATACATTAAAATGCAAATGTCTTGAGAGAAAGTAGAGAGAAAAGAGCTTACTATTGTACACCACACATGGGAAGCTGCCATCCCTGTTTTGAAACCAAATTCAATTAATCTTTTGTGGTATTTGATTTGAGCTTAAAGGCTATTACAGGCATTGCAGGAAATACAATATAAATAAAGCAGAATCCTTGCCTTCAAGTGGCTTATAGAGAGCCCAGTGCTGACAGCACTTTCATATTTACATCACTGTATAAACACTGTAGCAGACACTTGCAGGGATGGACAGAATCCTTTAGAAAAAGGAGTGCTGGACCTCCATCCTATAACCTTGTCATATAGGTTATTAACCACCACCTATAGGAAGCCATTTCACTTCTCTGAGTTCTTGGTCTCTTTTTTAAAAAGTGACACTCATTAGATTTCTAAAGGTTTTCTGCAAGTCTTAAAGTTCTACACTTTTTTTTCTTATATTTTAGAAATGTGGAATTAAGAGTTATTATTCTCAATTCTGGAGTTTGGTGAATAAATATAGATTAATAATTATGTGAAATGTTTTTAAGTGCAATGATGGTTAAATCAGAACAATGAATTGTTAATAAACGATTTTAAAACTATCTATCTGTTATGCTTTCATAGCATAAATTAAAAATGAGTTCATGCCAAATTTTGAAATGGATAGCCTAGTCAAACACAAAGTTGGAAAAACTATCTATGTATTTGGAGTTTTTTAATTCTACATTACAAAATGTAAATGCAGCCCAATTCTTTCCCTGTCTCTATACTAAAGACTTTCTAAAGTCAAGATAAGAAAGGTAAAGGTTATTTTGTTAGTTGTCTAACTTACCTTATCTCGAGAATAAAACCTACAGTGTTGGTAAGGACAGCTAAGCCTCTGCTTTCTGGGGTTCTGTAGGATAAAATGGTGCTTAGGGTTTAGAAACAGCGTCCTGGGTATTTTAATGACTCATTCACTAATGATGCCATGTGTGAAAGTTTCTAGTCCTTCCTCCTCTACCTTCTCCATTTTATAGATTCAGGTCAAGGTCTTATGTTGTGCCCCACATAAGACATTATCACATTGCAGGATTTAGTGCTGTGAGGTGGCAAGTGACATTTGCTGGTTTAACAACTCCGATAGTCCATTTTGCTTTGTGGTCTTAAACTCCAGCATTTTTTAAATGGCTACTCATCACTACAGAGGAAATTATCATACATGCCCTCCATTACCGAATGGGATTCTGTAGTAGAAAATCTGATTACATTTGGTTTGTGTTTATTTTTAAAACAGAATCTCATATGTAAGCCGGGCTGGCCTTCTGATTCACAATCTGCTCTCTCAGTTCCCCAAGCACTTGGTTATGAGTATGGACGACCATCTTGGTCTGTCTTAGATGGGAAAATTTTGAAGCTGGTTTTATGAGGGGATGTGTTCTCCAAACTCACCTACCTCATTCCTAACCAATCTCAGCCCTTACTACCTCACATCTTGGTTTGCTTTAGCCCAGTCCAAACTGAGACTACACTTTGGCCCAGACCTGACATCTTGTTCTTAGAGCACAAAGGTCTCAGTTTAGAAAATATTTCAACTCTCTTTATCTACTTAAGCCACACTTACTGGCTTAAAACAACAGGCCTTTGGGATGTTTTTTACCAAAAGAGGTAGGACTGGTCTCCACACTCAATTAGTTTCACCTTTCTGAAGTTACAAAACCCTGGAATTAAGGATCACAGAAAGCAAATCAATAAATAGTAAACTTCTTAAGCCAGTGATTTATCTTTGAAGCTTATGAGTTCATTATTTCCTGAAGTTTCGTCAATGTGTCACTAGCTGGGGCATCTTGATTGGCCTGGGGAATCATCTCCCGGATGGCTCACATATGCTCTGGAAGTCAGTGTTTAGCTTCCTTACAGACTATTCCTTTGAGCTAAAAAAAAGCTCATATCTCCAGAGATACAAAGTAGAAGCTGCTGGTTTCTTATTGCATAAGCAATGCCATTTCCACTATATCCTATTGGTCAAACCACCATGGCGCTCCGATTCAAGACAAGTACCCGTTTCAGTAGGAAGACATTCCAAGCCTTTGGGGTTGTGTTTTCAAACTGCCCAGTGAATGTTCAGAGTAAAAAGATTCCATGCTAAATGCTGAGAAGATAGATATTCATGCCATAAAGATAGATATTCATGAGACTGCAGAAGAGAACCAAGCTCTATGCTAGTCCAGTCTCAAACGACTTCCAGAACAAAACCAGTAATTCTTGGTACAGATTCTACCTGTAAGGAACACAACGTTCCAGTGCATAGAAAGGGGCAATTGGGAATAGACATTTAACTTTTGAACTAGAAAAATAACACCGAGGAGATAATATTGCTTCTCATCCTCAGGAAGCTGGAGAATCCTAGGTTATGAAGGAGAACTTCTTGTCATCCATATCATTCCGGAGCTTTAAACACTTAGCCATGACTGTCCAGCCTCAGCATGTATCAGAATCAAAATAAGGATGTTTGTGTGAAAATGCAGATGTTTGCACTGGCCCAACAATTTTCTAGACAACTTCAGATTCAGAAGCCCAGGTAAAGTGTCAAAAGTTTGTTCTTGTAAAAAGAAATGCAGACACTGTGTTGCCACTTTTGCTGATTTGCAACTGGAATAATGACAATGGGGCAGCATAGGAATTACAGTTTTAAAGTATCTTGCGGAACTAAAAGCTGTAAGGGATATGAGGAGTGTAGTCTAGCTACGAGTCTAGCTCACTACTCACACTACTACACAGTGCATTACTCTCAAGGATGTTTTTATAAATTGAAAATAGATTGGTTTTTACCATGTTCAACTCAATGGTACATACTGCACTTATTATAAAAGTATTAAAAATAACCACTATAAATAACATATCCTTAATTTCTTTGGTGTAGTTGTGAAAATTAAGTTGAATCCAATAAAGTTCTCCACAGCTAAAAGTTGAAAAGCATTAGATCTTAAGGGTTTTGTGGCACTAAAAGACACATTTCTTACTACTGTATGCTAGACTATAATTTTTCTCAAGTAAACTTTAAAAAGTAGAGAAAACTATTTAGTCTGTTGATTTCCTTAGAAAATAAGACTTTGGTACAAAGGTTTGTTACTGTTGCTTTGAATGTTCCTTTTCTCCTACACAGGGCAGCTTTTTGGTGCATGAACTTGATTCTCTTATACATATTCCATATTTAAAACAGAAATTTGCACCTGAGGAAATTTGAATTCCATGTTCTTCTGAAAAAAAGTGCAGATAGATTTTGTGCTGTTTTCTGAGCTCGTCTTCCTGGGATTAAATAACACTTGCATTGGAGACAATAAGAAACCCAAGAAGGCCTTAGTAGGAGGCAGACCACTAGTGGACAAGAACCTGGGGCAGCCGCTCCAGAGCCTCCCCTGGGTGCCGTGAGCTGTGTGATGATTCTTACACAGGTGCAACAACCTCATTATTCAGGTGTGTCAGGATGGGCTAAGACAGGTTGTAGCAGAAGTAAATGTAGACTTCAGCAATTGCCTTTCGGTTGGATGTCATGTGCTGTTTCCAGCTTTAGGCTGGCCCATGGGTATGGGCTAGATAAATGTGTTCCGTCCTTAGTCATCAATAGCTCCCATTCCATGTGTTATTATTTCAGTAGGCAAAGCTGAATTTCTCACTTAAGAGCACCTGACTTCTATTTAATTAAGCAGATACGCACCCATAGCACAATATTTCAGCTAGCTAATCCATACTTCAACTCTGAAGTCTGCATCCATATCTCTAGGCAATAATCAATATTTTTAAGTGGCCACATAAATTAGGACACCAATAAAAGTCTTTTCTAGAAAAAAAAAAAAGGAATCCCATAGGCACCCCTTGAATCTTGATTGCTAACATCACAGGGAACCAAAGTGGCTCATGGTATGGTCTGACCTCTGGTAGAAGAAATGTCACAGATAGGCCAGGGCTATGTTTCTCTCTCCCTCTCAGTGATATCAAATTAACAACGTACAAATTACCAATGTAAAATTCTGAAGGTAAGGAGAGGTACGAACTAGGGCGAGGAGTAAAACCCCCTTCTAAATGTTGGTAAATGACAAACTCCTTGATTACAGCTGCAAGTTTACTAAGAAATTAACATGTAATTTTATTTCAGGAAGAGAAGTTCGTAAAACAAACAGGTTAAAGTGTATGCCTTTGCATACAATTAATGTAAAGCTTTCGTGCTTGAGGAAGGTTAATTTTTGTCCTGGAAAAGTATCGAAGGCGCCGTTGCGTGGCAGACACCACAAGGAGTAAAAGAACGGGCTGGAGAGAAGCAGAAAATGGAAACATGGGGGTAATGGAGGCAGAAACTTCATCCTATAGCCTGATTAACACAGTAAATGAGAAACAGCAGGCTCTACATACTTTGGGTTTTAATCTTTATTCTTTAATTTACTTCCATCTAGGTGCAGAAGAAAATGAGGTTTTGTGTTAATGGGCAAATGCTAAGATTTCTGTTTCATGTCAAGGCTACTTTAAAAAAAAATCATAGTTTTATTTAAGCAGTAATACTGAGGTAATTGAGCCTGAGCAAAAGGAAAAAAAAAAGTGGTCAAGCAAAATTACCTGTTATGATTTCCAGTAATGGGGAGAACTGTTTGTGCCATCGGCTGCCTTTGAGTGTGGTCTTTCCTTTCCTTGGGAGCAATGATTGCTGTTATGAAAAGGCAAAGCCCTCCAAGAACCAAGATCAGGGTTGGAAATTTAGCAATAGTGCAGGCCTTCATCCCCAGATATGTAGAAATCACGACTCATCTGCCCATTCATTTTCCATTCATTCAGAAAAACACAGTGAACAGGCGACATAGCTCAGTCATTATGTTTTTGACTAACATGTGTGAGGATTAGCGTGTATGTAGGTTTAATCCCCATTACATAAAACTAATGAGTGTCTATTAGGTATACATACTTGTGTTTTCATGTAGCTTGGTGTGATTGGGGCAGAAAGGGGACTGGTAACAAACTTTTAAGTAGATAGAAAGCTAAACAGGTCACAGTCAGAAAATGATAACTCAAATAAGCAGAACAAGGTGATATGAATCTTAAAGGGGAGAAAACATCAAACAAAGCTCGAATCTGGAAGGTAAGTGTTATACATAAGAAAGCAGAAATCCTCCCAATGGGACACAGCACACAATGAGCACATTTAATGGTGTCATGGTGGGCCGCATGTAAAGATGGTGGGAAATAAAGTTATAGGTACAACTGGACTCCAGGCTGGACCAGACAGGCTCATTTGTAAGGATGAGTACTATGAAATGATTGGCCAGATAGTTGTGCTTCAAAACAAATAAGGAGGAAGAATTGACTGCATGGTACTCATAAGACAGGAACTTGGCAGGTCAGTATTAGCGAAAGAAAGTAGAAAACAGTCAACTCAGACCTGGAAAAGGAGGGAAATAAAACAGCAGTTGAGGCATATGAAATAGGGCTGGAATTGGTGGGGAGACTTAATGATAACCCCACAGTTTTAGTTCAGGGAAAACAAGTGATATAAGAGTGACCTGTTAAACCAATACTATGGTGTAAGACACGTATTTTACTGAGAAAGTTGTAGGTTTTGGTTTTATTTCAAGTAGAGATGACTTACCAGAATGTCCAGCAAAGATCAAACACTGAAAGCCTACATCGTCAAGGCTAAGACTTAGATTTGAGTGTGAGTGGAACCCAAAGCAGTGGGTGATCGAATGAAGTTGGTGTTACAGCGCCTCTGGTCTTACTCTGATATTCCTGGAAGTAAGCTGCTGCTTACTTCTGCCAAGTCACTTGGACAGGGATGGTTAAAGGTGTGTCCATTTGCATCGATCAGGGTACCCATTCCCTTTGATCTGAACCTGTACTGGACTAGTTTCTATTGTTTTTAATATTATTGCTACTTATAGGTATTATTACTCCAAGTTTAGCAGGTGGGAAAATGATGACTGAATACATTTGAGGAAGTTTACCACCTAAATCCATCAGAGCTAGAGATGACGGGCTCCTTGTCCTCTTCTTGCTTTGACCCCTCGGTTTCTGGTCTTTCACCAACCTTTGTTCCTAGGCTGCACTTGATGGGTTAGCAATGTTGGTTTAATTAGGGATATATGTTTATATGTACACTGTACTTATCAGTGTGTGTGTACGCCGACGCATGCACACATGTGAAGTGTGTGCCGATGCACGCATACATGTGAAGACCAGAGGTTGTCATTAGATATCTTTCTCAGTTATATCCTACGTTATTTTTTGAGACAAGCTCTCGGGTGAAACTGTGTCTTACCAATTTGCCTAATTTTACACAGTTCCATGCCAGTGCTGTGCCTGGCTTTTGAGTGGTTACTCCGGATATGGATGCACTTCCTCAGGTTTTGAGGAAAGAACTTTACTCCCTGAGCCATCTCCCTGGCCAGGAGGTTCTTTCTTCCTTTCTTTCTCTCTTTCTTTCTCTCTTTCTTTCTTTCTTTCTTTCTTCCTTCCTTCCTTCCTTCCTTCCTGTCTGTCTGTCTTCCTCTTTCTCTCTTTCTTTCTTTCTTTCTTTCTTTCTTTCTTTCTTTCTTTCTTTCTATTCAGAAGATTTAGTAGGAGATGGGAGTAGGTACCTGGGCAGGGGACACAGAGAAAGCAGGGAGAAGGAAAGAAAGAAAGAAAGAGAGAAAGAAAGAAAGAAAGAAAGAAAGAAAGAAAGAAAGAAAGGGGGGGAGGGAGAGGGAGGGGGAGGGAGAGAGAGAGGCAAGAGAGAGAGATTGATCTGAACACATAGGCAGAGAGAGACAGAGAGAAAGACAGAAACAGAGACAGAGGAGGATCGGCAAAGGGAGAGGTAGAGAGAAAAGGAGAGGAGGAGAGGGAAGCAGGAAAGGGGGAGGAGGAGATTGGAGTAGCCATCAGTCTTCTTTCAGAGGTATAGGTGGCCAGTGATGACTAAAGCTGTTTCTAGGGAGCTGTTAGGCAGAGCCTAGCGGAGTTGTCTGTAAACTTATGAAAATGCTTTCTTTCAGCAAGACTAGGTTTGTCTTAACACACACACTCACACATGCACACACACACAGGCACACACACACAATTAAGTTGTTCTAATTTTAATTTCCTAATATAGGTTGCAAAATGTTAAGACTACCTTAAGTTTGAAAAAAAAAAACAGGACATTTTTGTAGCACTTAATTTATGTTATAATAATTAAATGGGATATAAAGTATCTTCCTAGCCAAACTGACTGCAGTACATACATAGGAGACTTTAGAATGAAGGTCAACTTGCACCTCACAGATTCTGTTTTCAATTTCACCTTCCATGGCAGCTGAACTTCTCCTCTTCCCTGTCCTGCCTGGTCACCTTCTTATCCCGCCCTTCGCTTCTCCTGTTTTCAGGATTGACTATATGTACAGCGCACACACACACACACACACACACACACACACACACACACACACACACACCCTATCAAGTTTTCTTTCTGCTAAGTGCACAGAATACTTTAACTATCTTCATTTCTACCGTAACCAACAGAATTTTCTAGCGTGAGTCACATCATCTTTAATTTTCATTTCTGAGGAATAATTTTAGCGTTTTTTTTTAATCTGCTGTGTACGTTAGTTTCTTTTCTTCATTATCAAAGAAACCTTTTCTTATTATTTTTTTAATCCTTATTTGATGGGCCCACTCTCTCATTTTTCAAGAACAAGATTTTGCTTTTGTTTTCTGCCTTTGATCTTCTTCACTTTTTTTTTTTCCATTTCTTCTCAGAATCATCATCCTCACTTTCCAGTCAGGCTACAATTAGAAGTTTCCACGAAGCATTTTATCTAGAGAGTTCTTCTATGGGCTTCCTTTTCTACTCAACAGTGATACTGACGATGCCTTGGACCAATGGCTTTGGTTGTATAAGGCTGCCGTGTGCATAACACAATGCTTATTGGAGCCCTTGCCCTCCTTCCGCAAGATACCAACAGCATCTATTGCTGCTGCATAATGAGAACCCAACTGCCTGTAGGAGTTGCTGCTGGCTGTTCTCCGGAGGCCATTATCACACCCTACTCACAAAAGCTGATAATCTATCTGATTGGAATTAAATTGTCAGGTACTTAGGAAGGACCACTCAATTTGGGTTTATTTTATAACCCTGATCATAAAATTTGCCTGTTGTGACCTTTACTTTCCTTATCTGTAAAATGGGGTGTAGCAGTTCTTACTTTTGTGTTTCTGTGTTCCTTTGGGAAAGATGGACAGAAGTGACTCTAAAATTACACTGGATCCAATAATAAAGTCCCCACTTGAAAGAAAAAGTATCCACTATTTCTTAATTTTGAGTAGATTAATTCAATTACCCATGCGCCCTTCCTTGTCCAATTTCCTAGGCTCTAAAGGAAACCCCCAAAGAACTTGGCTGGCATTGGGACACTTTGAGCAGCCATGGTTCTCTTTAGTTTTTTAGTCCCTCTTGTCCAATGTATTCTGTTGTGTCGGGACTTATGGTTATGATGGCTCAAAGTTGAAGTGTCATCCTTCAGGCAGGCGGCAAGGGTATTTTCATACATATTAAATACCTTGACAATAATTGCATGCTAGACATGGCCGTTTAGGTCTGAAACATTTGTACATAAATATCTTAATACCTCAGTTTTGTAATGTTAACAGAAAATACAAGGAAAAGGGGGAAGCAAGCACAGCCTAATGAAGATATATCTCTCTCAAGGATAATTGGTCAGAAATGAACATCCTCTACAAGTTACCTCCACTCCTGGAGTTACTCTTGGTCACAAAAAGAAAGATAGGTACCACTTAGCAGGAAAGAAATATAATCCCCATGTGTCATTTCTGCCCTTACATTATAGCACAATTCAGCCGCTGCTTTACCTAAGTGACCCCTTAAATAATCTCATTTACACTATATGTATTTTCTTAACTCAATCCGGTTTTCTTACTTAGCGTGTGTTGTTTATACACATAAGCTGAGCCTTTCAAATAATAGGGATAATTTCAAGGTCCTAATAACACCCCCTGAAATAAATTATTTAATATATTTTTGAAAAAAAAGAAGTAAGTGTGTCTTCCGGGTAATTGATGTGAGGTAAGCTACAGAGTTGGTTGTATATTCATTTTTTTCTCCAATGTATGCAATTATCCACTCAGCCTGCACCCATTAATATTATTTTTCTTCCTAAGCTGGAAGTATTTAAAGCCATTAGAAAATAATCCAAAGAATTCTATTTGCTGAATAAATTTTAATTTGCATGGCACCAGGAATTTTTTTATTAATGGGAAATAAATTATTGCAATCTTTGGGAAGGAGACAAGTTAATAGCTTCGTGAAAAGCAATGGAGAGAAAATGATCTTGAAAAGGTCAGGTCTCCTGTCACAGTGTCTTTATGCACAATTAAAACAAGTCAAGAAAGTGGCTATATAATCAGGACCATGAATATGCATTATATCCTAATGAGAGTGTGAAGATGGAGAAGGCTTAGTGCTAAAGTCATGGTGGGGTGGTAACATAAAAATGGTAATTTGTGATGTAGTATTTAACTGTGTTTCTCTTTCTTATAGAAAACTTAACTCTTCGTTAGCCGGTCCATCCTCTGTTGGTACATTTAGGCTCTTGCCACTTTTCAGGGAGCAAAAACAACAACAGAAAAATTCAAAAGACAAAGCAGTCTGTTTGGGAGAGCCAAAGTAATAGCCGGACATTATCCCCATTATATACGAGTTAGCTGATGAACTAATATTTTTATTTGGCCAGCAAATGCCTTGGTTTTCACACAGTGGCATGAGTCTGAGCACACAGGCAAACTCGTATTCATTGAAAATACAAACAGTTCCCAACCCTGCCTTAAGCCTCCATGTCACCTTTATATGGTTGTCACCCTTTCTCACGTCTTCCCGTGTGATATTGTGTGGATCCCTAATAAACGACACAGGAAAAATTACAGTTAACCTTAATGGAATTTTTTAAATCCCCCACAATTTTTATCTTGAATACCCTATTACAGGGGATATTGTTTGTAAGAGTGTTCTTTCTGTAGGAAAAAACCTTTAGAAATGACATCAGGGGAAATAACTGGCAGCATCGAGAAGTTAACTTAAGTTCTTAAGTGGTCAATTACCTCTGGGTAATGGCTGCTTCACTGGGTCATGTTGCTGCCGCTCTGTGTGCTACTGAGTCATTTCTGGCTATTCTACATTTTAATTGAAAAGCAGTATGAACCTTCTGATTCAGTGGTCATTTAATAAAAGATAATGATCACTGAACAATGGTTCTGATTAGCTAATGGCAATTTAAAGGTTTATAGAACCTTTCACAAGTCTGCCTGCTTATTCCGGAATATTAATAGAAGACCTTGAACTAATAAGATTTTGGTTCTTATCTTGTGAGGAAGTTTAAAAAAAATTAGAGAAAAGTCTAAGTTTCTCTTCCTGCATTTTGGTAGGACAATGAGCACATGTTCTGAATGAGTAAGATGGGGCACTGTGAGGGTGACTTCTAACATAAGAGAGGTCTTTGTCTCAAGCTCTGAGAGAAGCGAGAATGATCACTTTCTAACTGGGTTCCGGCTTTCAAATTTTGTTGCCGTGCCATTGAAAAATGGGAGCTTACTTCCCAAACTGTGTGAGACAAACACTCAGAGCCACCCTTCCTTAGAAAGAACCGAGGAAGCCATCACTGTGCTATGATCTCAGAAGTCAAACAGCCTCCAAACCTCTCCTTCACCATTTCTTACTGATGGAGTTCAATAACTTAAGAGGCAGGAATTTAGCCATTATTACAAGCTGTAGTACACAGCATTGCAAAGCAATTCAATGAGTGAGGGCTAAAAAGCTAAAAATATAAAAACAAAAGATTTTGCCCCCATTTTCAGCTCAAGTGTCATTCCTGTAGTATCTAATGCTACATATTGTATGACAGACGATTTATTTGGTCTAGGAGCTAAATAACAGGTGAAATGAATTTCTTTTAATTTCCTAAGTGTCAACTATCCTTTCCCTTAATATTAAGTGTACATTTCTGCCTATAGACTGAAACACACAGGAATCCAGGGACTACGAACAAAAGAAGCATCTCATTGACACAAGTTTGAAACCGAACTCCTTTAAAACACTACACCAAATGGAGTGTAATTGTCAGGAAGCCCTGGGAAATACCATTAGATTGATATACTCTGCAATATACGATAGGTGGGTAAGAAATGCTTTGTGAGTACTTGAGTGCCAAGCATAAGAGGAAATCACGACTTAGGTGACAGCCTTTCCTGAAATGGGGAGCATATCCAGTCACCTCAAGGATCCCATGCTTTGGAAGCTCTGTTTAAGGAGAGACTCTGAGAAGTTCAGGAAAGACACTATTAACCGTCAATGTAAAAATCACAAGCATTGGCTTACAGGGACATTGGGAACTTTGTGTATAAGTAGATTGGGGAACATTCAATCCTAAGTTTCAGTCTAGTTCTTCAGTTTAGGTTAATTGAAGTTCTTTTTTAGAAGGTATTTGGCTTGGGCAAGTTGATTAAATTCCGAGCTTAAATGATCTGTTTACGGATGAAGAAATAACAATAGCCATTTCACAGAGCTGTGACTAAGATATGGAAACTCGTTAGCATTGTATCTACTCCACAGTGCAGTAGAGGTGGCTGTCCCTTTCTCTGAGGCAGAGCACATGAGCAGGAACTCAGGTTCCTTCAAGTCAGCACTAATCTAATAGAAGGTAGACTTCAAGACACCTACAGTATCTCATCCAGCGCTTGGCTTTCAGCTAACTTTTGATGGGAATTGCCTAAAAATTATCCTCCTTCTTCATCTTGAGAGGTAAGGCTGCAAGTAGGATCCTTGAATCAACAATAGAAACATGAGAGAGCTTTCTGGAAGCTGGAACCGTCCTTCTCCCTGCTTCCAACCGATTACCTTTGTCTCTTGTCTTTTCCACCAAGCAGTATGAAAATGTAGAAAGGGCCATGTCTAGACCAAACAAATAAAATATCATCTTTAGCATGGATAGCACGAGTATTTCAGATCCTCTTCATCTTTGTTTTAGAAGGAAAAAAACTAAAGACAGAAGAGAGACAAATAACCAAAACCTAAAATAACAGTAAAATGTAAGGATGAAGGGCCTTTGAGATGGGTCAGTGATAGTCACTTCTTGCTACACAGCCCAATGAGTTGAATCCCCAAGATCTACATGGTCTTATGGTCTAGGGAGACTGGGAAGGGAGATAGAGAGAACTGACCCTCCAAAGGTGTCCTCTAATCTCCAAGTAAGCAGGCAACACACACACACACACACACACACACAGACACACACACACACAGAGAGAGAGAGGAGAGAGAGAGAGAGAGAGAGAGAGAGAGAGAGAGAGAGACTTTAAAATGCAGGAGGGGAAAAAGATATCTCTAAAGATAAAGACTGAATCAATATCCACACATTAACAAAGCATCTGTAGGAATGCAGGCTTAACAGACTCCTCTTCAGTACTTCAGTATATCTAATCCCATCAAATGTTGCTACTGTAGCGATAAAGTAAATTAATAACATACCAATAAAGTAAATGCTCAAGAAACTGAGATAATTCTTAAAATATCAACTTTAGAAGGCTATGCATTTTATAGGAAATATGTTCAATATTGCATCTATAGTCGTTGAAGAAATTACTAAGGGTCTTAATGAGGGTTTATAGATTTTAAACAAACACCCATTTGACTAAGTATTACCGAGTGAGAGGGAAAGCAACCAATTATATAAATTTCTATTATAAGATGCATAACAAGGAGCCTAATGTTCTTCATGTCTCTCCACGCTGCATCATAGTTTATGTTTACAACCAGCCACCGACATAGACATTTCTGAAAGTGAGCTTCCCATTTGAGAGATGAAAACGTTGAGGCACCATAATGCTGTAAAATTGGCCAAGCCCCATGCACAGTTAATCTTAAGGCTAGAACCTGATGGAATTGCCATGTTCTTAGACAATACTCAGTGATTACAGAGATTGCCTTTGGGGCTGAGGGGAAAAAAAAAATCTCACGTGAAAATTGCAAACGCTCTCTCTACCTGATTTTCCAGCTTTTTTTTTTTTTGAATTTTTGATCAAAACTGTCATTTAATTCAGTGTCTGTTTCCTGAGCTGCTCTGATAAGCAGGGTGTGTTCTGAAATATTGTTGAGGATAGGTAATATTGAGAGTCTGTGTTCCCTCGGGCTATGGAATGTGCTAACCTTCAGTTTTAGAAGCACCTCATTCCCTCATCCACCAAAGGTTTTTGTGTGTGTGTGTGAATTCTGTTTAACCATATGTTGTATTGAATTAAAATCCTCTCAGTGTTAGACTTAAAAATATATCATTATGCATATGTTCTTGTCGTTCTGTCTGCTTAAGAATCTCATGGACTGATGGGTCAATTCAGTCTTATTCCGTTGGTCCCCGAACCGGAAGAGGCAACCAGCCTCGGGAGTGACTTGGTAACTGTGTTGGGCCCCCGCCTTGGGAATACAGCTTCTGTCTTCCCACCGTCATATCGGCTTATCCTGGAATAAGTTGTGTCTGCTGAGACATGGGAGCCAGAGTCTCATTTCCTGTTTCTAGCAGCCACACAAAAGCTAAGGAATCACCAGAGGCGAAAAGGAGTCGAAATGAAGGGCTGTAGAAAATTGATAAACACAGTCTCAGTGAGGAAGTAGGAGCAAGTCTAATATAGACAACGGGGAGTAGGGAGATGCTCAGTAGATAACAATGAAAATGGGCATGAGAATTAATCCCCAGCACCCATATAAGAAACAGGGCACATCTGCACTTGTCTGTAACACTTGCCCTGGAAGGCAGAGACAGATGGATCCCAAGAAACTGCTGGTCATCCAGCCTAACTAGAATGCACAGAGAAAGCCTGCATTAAAGTAATAACATGGACAAGAACAGAGGAAGGGATCCACTGTCTCCCCCTCACCACAAACACCCCCTTCCCCACCCATGTATACTTTATAAAAAATTAAAGTTAAAATAGATGTTGTGAACAGTCAAGATGGCATTAGACATAGGCTGTCCAGAGTCTATGACAAACCTGGTTTAAAAAGAAAATTCAAACAATATAATTCTATGTGACCATCCAGAAGGACATCTGCCCATCCTTCAGCAAGGTGGGCCAGTTTATTTGAGACATCCCCCTTCTCTTCTCGTGACAGAGTAAAAGAAAATAATTATCTGTGAATGGATGACGGAAGGTTTTCCTATTGTTAATTGTTGAGCTAGAACTCGCTTAAGGAAGGTCTGTTCCTGAATAGGAACTCAACCTTCAAGTGACGCTTGCTTCTGGCTATTTCTGGAACACATTGCAGAAGACTGTGTTACTTCAAAGAAGAAAGCACATACATGTTTTGTGATATTTGATTTACTTATTCAAATGACAAGGATGTCTAGAGGTATCAGGCCTCAACACTGAAAGAAAAAAGCAGAGGAGGAGCAACTTCTTTTCCCAATATTTTTGAAGTATAACTAACAAAATAGAAATTCTGTGCTTGAGATAGGTAATATTTTGATATGTTTATAATAGTTAAATAATTAACATCATCAATCTACAGACATACTCACCACTTTGCACATTTCCCCTTTCTTATTGGAAATTTTAAGCACTCAATACAGCACCCTTAACTATTATCACTATGCTGTACACGAAATCTCCAGGATGCATTAATATTTGGTCACCGAAATCTTTGTCACTGGGTCAACATCACCCCATCTTCTCCCCTGTGCCTCTGGCAGCCATTGTACATTCTGCCTATATGATTTCAACTTCTTCAGGGTCTATGAAAAAGTAAGATCATGCATATTGATATTTCTCTCTCTGCTGGCCTCATTTTTTCCTAACATAGCCTTCCAGACTTGGCCATATTGTCACAGATGAAAGACTCTCTCTTTAATGATGAGTTCTATTCTGCTGTGTGTGTGTGTGTGTGTGTGTGTGTGTGTGTGTGTGTGTGTGTGTGTCTGTGTGTGTGTGTGTCTATGTGTGTGTCTGTGTGTGTCTGTGTCTGTGTGTGTGTGTGTCTGTGTGTGTGTGTGTGTCTGTGTGTGTCCCTGTGTATGTGTGTGTCTGTGTGTGTGTGTTTCTGTGTGTGTGTGTGTGTGTGTGTGTGTGTGTTTAAGCATCCAGGCATGGTCTTTCTCCATTTATCCATTGGTGGGGGTTTAGGTTGATACTGTACCTTCCCTAGCATCAATCTTCAGTGAACATGAGGACTGGAGTCTTTTTTAACTATTTTAATATGAAAAATGAAGGTATCTTATTGTTTGGAGTGCTATGAGTCAATGATTTATGTGTGCTTTCTTTATTTTCAAATCCACTCAGTCTTTCAAGAAATATGTATTTTTTAGTTACTAACATGATATTGCCTTCAGGAAAAAAAAACAATTTAAAAATTAAAAGTTATGTCTGCCTAAGATTATGAAATGAGGACGAATTTACAGTAAATAAATCTATACACCTGGTTGTTGTACCGAAGATGTAGCTAATACATAGAAGAAAATCACATCCTGGTTTATGCAAATACCTTAGGGACGACGGGATGATAAAAAAGAAAGATTTAGAATGCAGTGTAATGAACCAGGTGGACAAGAGGGAGAGGTGTGCAGGAAGCATAACCAGCTCTGCGAGTCAAGGAAGCCTGGGAGTGCGTGAAGTGGTGGGAGGTTTAAGGAGCGATGAGTCTGAAGAAATCAGTAGGGATGGCTGTTGCAAGTTCTTGCACATTATGCGAATAAATTTAAATGTTTTCTTCTCTTATGGGAATGTGGAAATACTGAACAAATTTTAAGCACAAAACGACATTGTATAGGGGGGACTAAAAAGATCATTCTTGCAAATCTGTAAAGAAAAGATGGGAAGGGAATGATCGTCGGGCAGAGAGCACTCATGGCTACCTTAGGACACCTTTAATAAATATTTTCATGGAACCATGGAGAACTCCTAAGAGGTTTGTGGAAGAGTAAACTCATTCAATTTACATTTTAGAAGAATGATTCAGGATAAAATAGAAAATCTGGATTAAAAGTGATAAGACAGGAATGAGGGGCAAAATGTTGGAATTGTCAAGAGGGAATGAGGGTGAGAAGTGGGAAGAGGCACTGAAGAGATTTGCAACATAAAGTCTACAGGAATTAGCCATGGCCAGATGCTGCTGTAATCAAGAAACGGAAGTGTGGGACACCTGGATTTGAAGATCTAAGACATCTGGCTGGGGAGATGGCTATGCCATTAATAGCACAAGTTGCTCTTACTAATCATGTAGGTATGATGACTAGGACCCATGTCTGATTTCACAGCACCCACATGCTGGTACACAGCCATCCATAACTTCAGTCCCTGGGGATCTGACACCCTTTTTTGGTATTCACAGGTGCCAGACACATCTATGAAGCAAATGTGTACAGGCAGACCAAACAGTCATACATGTAAACTATGGTAATAAGTTTTCAAAGTCTAAGACATTATATATTCCATACATAAGCTCCAAGAGAGGGGCGAATGTTTATGGGTTATTTTATGCAGAGTTCAATGAGTGTTAAAACTTGTGAATGACCTTTATTAGGCAGAAGCAAATTCACCACACGGCGAGTGACTTAAGCTTCTTAAGTATTTACTCACATGAGTTGTTGTTCTAAGGCCTAAGCTAGCATATTTGTGTTTACAGTTTGCTTGTTTGTTTGTTTGTTTGTTTGTTTGTTTTTAAAAAGAGCTCTCTAAACTTGGTTACAGAAATCTGGCTTTTAGGGTAAATGGCCATGTACATCTGTGTTGCTGGCAGGAAACCAGGGTGTAGAGCAATAAACAGAATGGTTAAAAAAAAAGAAAAACAGAAAAAAGGTAAAAGTATGTTGATGCTTTCTTGAAATAAATGAGCACATGTGAGTTGACATTTTATATAAAGGTATTTACTTAGTGGCTATTTGATACTCAAGAGTGCCTCTGATGTAAACATCTCATTTTCAAAAATCGTTTCTGGGAGGTTTAAAGAGGCTTGCGGGAGGCCTAGAATATGAAGGATCCTTTTTGACCTGATGGGTTCCAGTGATTATGACAGTTACACCCTGTGACCTGCTCAATCCAAGCCAATTGTATTCCCCTAGAAACATGGGTTGTCTCTTCTTTCACTGACCGCTTGATAGATAACCACTGAACTTTCCTGCCATGCTGCCCCGGCTGTCTTCCATCCTGAACCCCCCACTTCATGCTCCTATGCTTCCAATTGCCATGTTACTTACAGCTCATTTTAGGTTTGGATCCTTAGGGAGCTTCAAAGTCTGTGTACGGAGGGCATGGGTCTCAGCATGATGCTGTCGGAAAGTGGGCTAACCTTTTAGATGGAGCCTTATGGGAGAGCTTTGAGTCAATGGAGTGGATACTTAAAAGATGCTGTAAGACTGAAACTCCTTTCTGCTTCTCACCACCTGACGATGAGACGAGCATGAAAGAGGGAGCATCAGGCACACGGCCTATTGCATGTGCTAGCTTACTTACCAGTACAACAATGATATTCCCCTCTCCTGCTCTAACCCTGGAATAGCACACTCTCCACCCTGACGAGTTATCACACACCCGAAAGCAGTGGAGAAAAATGATCATCGCCCAGAGCTGCCTTCATTTTCTCTATATGTTCATCTTGGTGTTCTATTTTGAACTTTGAGTATTCTCTGAAGGCTGTTTTAAGGCTTGAGTCACCAGTTTGTATCCCTATTGTGAGGTAGATTAGTCAATGGAGGAATCCCTTTGAAGGTGATAATAGAATTCTTGGCCCTTTCCTCTCTTACATTGTTACCGAATGGTTACAGGATGAGTAGCTTTGCCTCATCATAGGCCCTAGGTCTATTTTCTGCTTTGCTACTGGTCCAAAGAAACATAACTAAATGGCTATAAACCAAAGGCTCTGAAATCATAAGCCAAAATAAATGTTTCTTCCACTTAAGTTCAATATCTTGTATATTTTGTGATAGCCTAGTAAACTTCAATGACCTTGAAGTACATGGAGGTATCTAGACAGACAGATGGCAGATAGATTCTCTCTCTCTCTCACACACACACATACACACACACACACACACACACACACACACACACACACATATTCAGTTATTACTTCTTTATATCTGACAAGGATAAAGAAATTATATTCTTTAAGCAAAATGAAATCTACTTCCTGTATTATGAATATAGTTTTATATAAAGATAGTCACATCAATTAATATATGTGGTCTCTTTGACTACTTTTGCATTGTATAGTTGGTACTGAATGACTGTTAACAGAAACTTTAGACTATCAAAGTCTAAAGTCTGTGTTACTTGACAGAAAGGGTTCGTTGACTCTGAATCTACAGAATTCTTTAGAAGTAAGTGTGGGTTCACAAATGTCAAATACTCCACAACCAATCTAACTAGTTAGCCTTCAAAAATATTTGTCAAAGAGTAATGTGAGGCATACAATTTCAACATCACTATTATGCTTCCTTCCACAAAAGTTAGGCATTGCTGGTTAACCTTTTTTTTTTTTTTTTTTGGTTCTTTTTTTTTTTTCGGAGCTGGGGCTGGTTAACCTTTTAAAATGTTTTTTATATATCACTGGGAAATGCTTTGTGCGTTTTAAAACAATCAGAGATGGTTTCAGAAAAGCAAGCTGAAGTTACTAGATGGTTTCGTTAGGGATTTTGGACACTCAAAGTTAAATAATTGAATTAGACCTGATAATCTCCAGAAAGCAAGAAGAATGTAAACAAGCCAGAGATGGGGTCAGTGTATGTGAGTAAGTAAGACCTTCTCCTCCCCTCTGCCTGTCTCGCTCCTTTTTCTTTCCCCTGAAAGTGGAGGCAGATATACATGATCACAGCTTGATGTCTACCTGTTTAACCCACAGGGATAAAACAAATTCAAATGAAGGTAAGTGTGACATCATTAACAGAAGGCTTCTTGAATGACCTACTGGGAAATTCTATGATGGGATTTGTGAGTTTACTTCTGGCCCTTAGAAATCCTGAAGGGTCATTTAACCTAATAAAGCCTTCTGTTTATAAACAAGTTTTTTCCATTTGATGTCCTGATTCTGAAGTAATGCAGGCATGGGAACAGGAACTGTGCCAGTATTTATGGTCTGTTTGCCCCTTTGGAACACATAAAATAAAAGGAATTAAAATATAAACATCAACTGGGTTTTGCTTTATATAACTCACAATCCAAATGCTCGCAAAGTTGACAATGTTGTTGTACTTACATAATGATTTTGGAATTAAAATATGCAGGCTTCTTCGATGGTTACAAAGACTGAGATTTTGGAAAGATGGAAAGATAGATGAGAACTATTTCTTGTAAGAAGCTTGCAAGTCATGAAGAAGAGGGTCAATTTACCAACTTTAAGAAATAGCTCAATCTTGGATGAATTTCCTTTATTACTTAGATCCAGCTACATGGTATGATTTTCCTGCTACAAATAAATCTGATGAAAACATCCAACATCACCAGACACAGGTCTATTATAGAGGCCCGTACTTGTGAAGCTTTAATTTCTAATAATAAACACAGACAAAAATATTATTTAGCGAATAATCTTTTCAATATGCCTCTCTTCAGCTATTTATCTCACTCATCAGTGATGGTTTAAGGGATATAGTACATAATCTTCAGAAATAACTCCAAAATCCCTCTCTTTCTTGTATGGGTTTCTGTTTGTTTTGTGGTCTTCCTATCTCTGTCTTCAAGAGATAGCGACCTTTCTTTTTCCTGTGGATCTAGGCTGTGACATCATCATTAATAGAACATAGAAGAAATAACACTGTAGATTTTGAAATCTCTCTCTGCGAAGATCTTTTATCTTCTGTTTGTTCTGAGACCACCTGTGCTGGAACCAATCCATGCTGTGACAATTTAGGGGACACAACACCAATATGCCGTAACTGTCTAACCATTTAACCTGATCCCCAGGGGTTAGAAGCCTCAATCTGGGAACTAAGCAATTACAGAAAGACCTGTTTAGTAAGCAAACATGCTTATTTGTTGGAATTTTCTATCACAAAACTCTGGCTTTACTTGTATAGAAATAGATAATTTAAAAGTCAATATTTTCAAAACTACATGTACCCACCGTTTATTCCAGATTAATTCATGGGGCAGGGCTAGTGACAACAACATTCAGTTTCCCTTTCCTGGGTTCCAGGTGACTTTAAGTACCGGAGTCACTTTATCAGTGCCATGTTATTCTGTGAATGAACACTTTATAGTGTAAGTGTCTCCCACAGCCTTGCAACTCCAACCAGATTTTGATTCCTAGAAATATCCTTGCCTTTAGAAAGGATTCTGATTAACACACTTTATATGTTAACACCTTTGTAGCTGATCTCATGTGAAGTTCTTCCTCGTTTTATTGAGACTATTTTGTGTCTATAAATTATTTGTACATCTCTGAAATCAGACAGCCATCAGTCCCCAGGCATTTGGTGGAGGGCAACTTGTTTGGGAGAATAAAGAAGAAACAGAAAAAGAGGAATCCAAAGAAGATTCCTGGTCCATTCCTTATGTATCTATGGAATTTGAACGCGATTCTTCCTATAAAACTGAATTCTCCTGCAGTCCTCATTGCTTGTTTTTCCTCCCAGAGTCTAATTGTGCTTCTCAATTACTGTCACACTCTTCCCTCAATAATATCCATGTTATCTAAAGCATAATTCTCAATTATGAAGAAGATACCTGAGAAGTTCAGCCAGCAAGATAACTGTAAGACAAACACTAAAGTTTCAATACTGAGCAGACCCTGCATTGCAGTGGTTACTGAGAAATCCATGTTAAAATATTATGGAGTGACAGAGACTATTTTTTGCTATTTTATCATTTGATAAATGAATAAAAATGAAGGCATGCTTAGCTTGCTTTAATGCTTCACTGTGAGAGAGCTTGATTCCTGCTGACAAGAAATGAGTTTTATTTTAATTTCAAGGTTTAGCATTGCACAGACCTTTAATTCACCTGCAATTACATCCCCTGGCTCATTTCCCTACCAGCCACTGGAGTCTTCCCAGGATTCATGGTTACCACTCCATCTCACCTGCAGGAAAAAAACATTTTCATCACTACCTGAGAGCCATCCTCCAACCTCCTGGGCAATATGACCTTTCACCTCATGTCATTTGGTTTACCTAACATCTTTGTCTCTGTTGGTTCCATTTGTCTTCATATGCCTGCATCTCCCACAGTGAAAAGAAAATGCCTAACAGTAAGCTTCACTCTAATAGGCAAAATACACTGTTACGAGAGCTAATGGTCTCCTTAGAATCATGCGCTTATTGCTTGATACCTGCAGCAATGCATTTAGAAATGACACTTCATTCAGCATATCACCCGAAACTCTCTAAATATTAATCTAATATCTAATATCTTATTATGATAACCAAACGTATATGGTGTCTCTCCCGTAAGTCTTACGGAATTGTAGCAAATGTTAGCATAGCAAATATACATATGTTCTACAGGAATTGTCATATGTATTTAACCCAATATTTTAGACCTTTACTCCCCATGGAAATGTAGTTGTGTAGCAGAAGACCTTGTGGAAATGGAAGCCTCCATGCAAGCATGCGATTCTGACAATGACTCCCACTTCCTTCTTAGACATACCTCGTAAAAACCCTTCAGCCGGTACTGTGAAAAGAGAATGTATGTTCAGGATCTATATAGGTTTCCTTTTTAAAATTCTCACGTTTCTCTAGGTTTTGCTGATCTGCACTGGGAAGCCAGGCTTTTCCTATGGAAATCTAGAGAGGCATAGTCTTCCTTGATCCTCTGTCAGAAGCTTATGTTAAGGGTATGGTTGAGAGGTCCCTTAAAGGCTGCCTTTTACAGCCAGGTAGCTCGCTCTGTTTATCCTGTGCTGCAACTCGTTCTAATTAGAGTGATCTGCTTATTGTCTGCTGTCTAGTTTCTGGGTGATCTGTTTGCTCCCATGATTCGAAAAGGATGGAGTCTTTAAATCTCATTTTGGCATAACTTCCGGAGATGGATCTAAACAGGAAAATACCTTTCCCTAGGTAAAAACACAGGTCACGGGATAACTTTTTGTAAGTTTAGACACAGCACGTAAGGGAGGTAGAGTAGGAATGATTAAGGTACCTGCTGTCAATGTTCCTCATGATTTTTGTCTCTGTGTGAATAGAGAATACCTGAGGAAAAATATCAAAATACGCTGCTCCCTGAAGTGAAGCCTCATAGATAGGCCACACCCAACTCTAGGAATTAAGCAAGCACCTTGACCATTATAAATTCACTTGCTGGAAACAGCTATATTTATTTTAATTTTACTCTGATATTTGATGGCCATCAAGTAAACAGTTTTATGCATTTAGCACTAATAATAGGTCTACATACATTTTGGAGTTCTGAATTCCTGGACATTTCGTAAAGCAATATGAAGTCATAAGGAAATTTTATTAATCTATAATTATCTACTTCAGATACTCATTCGAGGCTGCATAATAATCCAATATGGCCCTCAAAGTAAGTTTCTGCTACAATGGAAACATTTTGTAACCAGTTCTGTTGAATACATATAGTAGCCAACACTCACATGTTCCTGTTGAACATCTGAAATATATGTGTGGTTTAGAAGGACTGAATTATAAATTTAATTTGATTTCAATTAAGCTTGAATTAAATAGATACATATGGCTAGTGGCCATTCTATTGAGCAGTGCAGTTCTGTGAATTTTGCAGTAGAATATCTAATACAAAGAGTAAATCATAATGGGCATTGCTTTTGTTTCTCAAAACTAGTAACATTAAATGAAAACTGCATAAATCATAATCAGATGTTTTCAATCTATGTTTATTTGTTTTGTTTTGGTTTTCAACTTTGAGACAAAGTTTCTCTGTGTAGCCCTGGATGTCCTAGAACTCGCTATGTAGCTCTGTAGACCAGGCTGGCATTGAACTCACAAAGCGCTGTCTACCTCTTCATCCTGAGTGCTGGGATTAAAGGTGTGAACCGCCAGCTCATAAATGTTCTCAAAACTGTATTTAGCTCTGTGATAGAATAGCAATTGCAGGTCATCAAACAACCATTGAGCTCAGAGAGGCACCAAGAGAATACAGAGAGCAAGACAGGAATTGTTGTGAGAAGCAACTGACAGCTTTGAAGCAGATTGATCACGGAAAGCAAAACAAACAAGTCTACAAATGTTAATTAATGAACCAAATGAGAACATAAAGTACTCACAAGCCAAGCCATTTAAATGAATTTGATATCTTTTATGGCCCACAAAATTAACAATGAATATATAAAGCAAGCAGGAATCCTGAAGAGTGCATGCACTCTGTTAGAGATGACCTCCACCCTATTCTTACCAGACAGAGTTCCCCATCCAGATCTTGACTATGATCCTGGAACCTAGTAGATTCAGAAGTTTGAATATTCAACAAGGGGTTATATCTTCCCTAAGACTCCTAAAGCTTAACTTTAGCTTGGGTTGGCTCGGCTTTAACATTTAGTCATTTGTTTTCTTGCAACTTTAGCACACTGCAAAACAAAATTGAAATGTCAATAAAAAAAAATATTGCCAAATACATAGGAACATTAAAAAGGCCACAGGGGAGAATTTGACAACTAGTGATAAAGTTAAATTTAAAGTGACATTAGTGCATACAATTGGCTGAGGTAAGTATAATTTCCTTGTCAATATAACAGCCTTTAAAAAGATCACAAAATCAGGAGGTTATAAGCCATTACATGAAGGTTGAGTTATAATGTTCTTTCCAAACATTAGCAGAGTAAATTGAATTGGATGAAGCAAAGAAGTACAGATGGGCTGGGGGTAGGGATGAAGGAAACGCAAAATCTAACACAGAAGGAATAAAGAGGTTGGGAATATTAGATAGAAATAGCCAGACTCCACTGGGAAATGGATTAGATAATGTGATATAGCCATAATCTGATTTGAGTTTTAAATTCAAAGGAAAAACGTGAAACAGCATTGGTACGGGAATGTGTTCTTTTTGAATGTCTGCACCTTGATCTTAGATGATAGGAGAAATGTGGGGGGCATCAAAGCCCCCCGATAGTTTCAATTCCATCTACCCCACAGTTAGTAGCCAGTCTGACATGAAATGGATTCCTCAAATGTAAGTCTCATTCATTTCACTGTGAAACAATATTTTCTGCTTTCAGGTTCTACAGTGTGAAGAATTGAAGCACTGTTTGACTTTGTAAATTTAAATATTCTAGCATATCTATTAACATGCTTATCTATGTAAAAATCCTCAGGATAATCACTTAACACTGTTTAACTCTTGTCTTTTTTTAATACCCTAATACTTTTTGTTTTCACGTAGATTTTGTCTTTTACATTCTGATGCAAGACAGAGTATGGTGAGTTTTGTTGTTTTATCATTTTATTTAATCCTAGACTATATAAGAAAATGGTGAGGAAATGCCAAGCCCCAACTACTTCCTCAGTCTATGGGTAGAGTCCTTGTTTTCAGCATCTTGACCTTCATGTTCAGCCTATGTGTTCATGAATCTATGAAACACTCACAATGATGTCAACTGTTTTTTATATCCACCATTATTGACTATCATTACTGACGACTTGAAAACATCTAAAACTGTGATAGTTTTTACTTTTCCCTTAAAGTTCACTCAAATCCAATGTTCTATCTAAGTCAATTACTAGAAAATTCAGCAGTGTTGTTTAATATGAACTTTCTTTCTCTAGATGACCATAAATTAAGAGTTTATTTATTGGACGTAACAAAAATAAAGATCAGTCCTTATTTTGAAATATAAATCTCTCAAGGCAGAGACACAGACAATTCATTAAAACTTCCAAACAGTTACCTATGAAATCTATGCCCTTACTCTGTAATTTAAAAAGGATTGATAATTAAAATACAATTTTGCAGGTCCATCAAAGGCTTTTATTTTAGTATGTACCAAACACCAAGAGGATTTATAGTGAAAATAGCATGTATTTCATGTCATGATAAAAATCTATTTTCTCAGGTATCAGCAGAAAACAGCAAGTATGTACTCTAAAAAAATGTAAGTTAAAAATTCTAGCAGTCGTTTCACCTAAGGAGATGTCTGCAGGATATTTTAAATCATGAAGTGTGTGGATACACTCATTAACCCATGGGAATTAGCCATCTGGCACATGATATCCTTACTGGGTTGAAAGAAAAATAGGTCCTTCTCACAGAATCCTTCTCCATTCAATATGCAGAACAGTCATTAACAGAATACTCACTGTTGGGTTGAAACACAGGGAAATGAGATCTGGGGCATAGAAGCAAGTCATCCTTAAAAAACTTATTAGAGTCCCAGTGACATTGATAAAAGACCACATGACAACCTTTTGCCTAACCAAAGACTCAACAACAAAGAAAACAGCTGTATATGAAAAGAGGTCCCATTCACAGGCACCTGCAGTGTTTTCAGTCCAGGCCCACCTGCCTATCTGTTGACCATTAATAACATTCCATAGACTAACAACTGATCATCCTACCCACAGACATTGCATTGGAAAGCGATTCTCCACAGAGTGAATGTGGCAAACACCTAGTACATCTAGTCCAAGTTCATTTGAAGCCATGGTACACAGGGCCAAAGAAGCAACCAACTCTTTCTCTGCGTAAGTAAATGAGATTCATAGATACCTAGGACAGAAATGTCAGTAAAGGCCAAAAGGTTTGCTCTAATAATCCCACACTAAGCCACATTTAATTGTAACTTCAAGCAGTATAAACTGTGTAATTACATGCAAACCATTAACTAAGGATCATGAAAATCAAACATTTGTTCTCTTGCAAAACCATTTCTTATTATACATGTTTGAAACAACAACAAAAACATTATAATGTAGAAGAAAACTCAAATAAGAAGCAGAGGGACTATAGAGGAAATAGGGCTTCAGGGAGCACTAAGTTGGGCACAGTGGCCTTGCAGATGAGGACTGCTCTTAGTGCCTTGTGTCCAGCTAAGAAAACACTTCATCATTTACTCATTTGCTTGTTCATTTACTTTTGTGTCTTCACTATCCCCTCTCTGAAAATGCTGCCATTTCTTGTTCTCCATTAGTTCTGGACTTTCCACATATTTAAAACTCAGTCTACATTGTAGAGGGATTGGTTTTGATATAGATTATTTTATTATTTCAACCAACTGTCTTTTGCTACCATGTTTGGGTTCATTGAGATTTACCCGTCATGCAACAAGATATAGACAAGTAAGTATTTGTTATTTGGATCATTATCTCTACAAACTGGGTGATCTCCACCTGTTTTTCTTGCTTTCGCAGAACGATGTGACATAGTAGGTGAATCTGGCCCATTTGTTTCTTGTTTATTCCATATACATGTTTTTATTTATTGTGAGAATGACCACTTGCTACTCACTTATTAATTGACAGGTACCAAGGAAGGACATTTGATGAACATTTATTGGAAGTAGGATCCACATAGGCAAAGCTTCAAGCTAGAAATTGAAAGGAGCCGAAGACGAGTAAAAGATGATAGAAAACATTTAATTCAATAGAGAAGATCTATTCATGACAACAGAAGACCTCTCTTGCAGCCAAGAAGAAATATATCTGGCAGGCACAAAATCATATTTGTCTTTATATGCTCTATGCTATAAAGCAATAAGAAGCCAGTGCTGATAAGTGCTGGTTGAGGGAATGAATTAATAAATAAGGGTAGGTTCTCAGCCTTCTAAATTCTACCCTAATGTGCTCTGAGACCTGCCTTTTATAGCTACTCCAGAGTGGAAGACACCTGGTAATATTATCTGCATCTGAGATAGTGTCTGCCTATAAGGTGTTTGGGCAAGAAGTTAGCAAGCAATTCTAGAGCTCCAAACAGCCAAATGTTCCCAACTCTGCTTTCCCAGATGGATGATTTGTTTTCAACTCTCCTTTTTCCCTCAGTGTATTACTAAGACATCAGTGTTATTTGAACTTACCTTTGTCCAGTTCAGCACCATTGTGCTTTCGCCACCTGGCTGGATAGAGTAGGATGTAGCATTAAAAGGAGGTAAAGGCTTTTTCAATGCCCCTCCCCACTGCCCAGCAACCTCATCCTTCTGTCTTTCCTGCTGCCATGCTTTTGCCTCACTGAGTGTTTGCCAGTGAAGCCAACTTGTACTTTAAGAAAACGAAAAGCATTGATGAATGTTTTTACTCCCAACTCTGGGGGTTTCGCTTCACTCACCAGCACCCAGAGAATGAAGACCTTAATCTATGAATCAGATGGAATTGGGGTGAGAAGAATTCAATGTCAGATAGCTTTCTCATATGACCAGGCTAGAACGCCCTGCTGAATTTTCTCACCACAACTGTATTTGTTTTACAGCACTGTCCCAAATGCTTGTAACAACCCTCATTGAAATGGCGAACTGAAAAGCTCTATCAAGAATACCATGTGTGCTTTAGTCTCCCTTGTTTACACAGTTCCTAACACATAGTCCTGGCTGTAAGAGATGCCCAGGGATCATTGAATGACAAGATCTCGGGGATTCTAGGAGCCATATCTTTAAACCAACCAAATGATAAAGAAAACCAAGAAGGCCCAACTATGCTTAGAAAACTGGAAAGCCCTCAGGAAGCCACCATAAGTATCAACATGGTTATTTTCCCATTCTACCCTCACTAGAACTGAGTGATCTGCAATGTCTGTTCCTAATTATTCTTTTTTTTCCTGGCCTTCTCCAGATATATTACATTAAAAACACGTCTTTCTCTTGCTTGGTTTCTTGCCTTCAAACATCCTTACTTCCCCTCCCACGTAAACCTTTTGTCCCAGGCCCTCTATAAGCCTCTGATCTTTAAATGTCCTCAGAGCCTTTCCAGTTGAGTTTGTTGGTTGACACGCGTCTGGGAGGGCAAGCCACTGGAGGTAGATGAGGACTCTCCTTCAGCACAGGTTCCATCATGGTGAATGGAATAATTTCCTTCAGAAACAGAATATAACTATGGTTGCACCTAGATTTCCTTCATCTGTGAACTACACATTTACAGACTACATTATCCAGAGCATGAGAAAAAAATGCAATGAAGTAGAAAGTCCACATAAGAGGCCTCCCAATTTACATGTAACAAATGTCCTATTTATAAGGATGTTTTCTCTATTATTAGTTGTTCTAAATTATCCGTCCTAAGATTATTTTAAATGTTGTTTAGCAATTGGTTACTGGTATAATGGAAACTTGTCTTCCCACCTTACAATTATAAACACTGGAGAATAGAGGAACTTGAAGTAACTTGGAAGACAGACACTTTCTTGGAACAAAAACAAACAAAAATCATTATCAAATGATGAAGATCATAGACTATAGAACCCATAGTACATCTCTGGTCCCTTTCTGCCAACAAACAAAGAAACAAACAAAATCTTCCCTATTTGCTAGTAAAGAAAATCAGTAAATGAGGGTGCTATTGTCCTGTGATATACACAGAATTTGAATCTAGGGTATGGTTTTTGTTGTTTTCTTTTAAATCACTGGATGCAAAAATGACTCATGCCCAAACATGCCCTCCGATTCCAGACATTGACCAGCCCTACCAGGATCTATTCTGAAACTTGATATCTACTTTAATCACAAGTCTGAAATGGGTTTTGGTACAGTTTTCTGTCTCTTTATCCTTTTCAGCAATTAAGATAATCTTGATATAAGGGCTGGCAGGGATAAATTCACCTGAGCCCATCCTGTGACTGAGCTCATCAAGTAGACGTACAGAAAGAGCTAAGCCAAAGGTTTTATAGAAATCTCCTGTAGCTCCGCCAGGGCCAAGAACTTTCTCTTGGGGCAGGTTTTTAATTACTTCATCTATTTCGGAAAGTAGCGGGGAATCAAGTAATTCCCCAGTCTTCTGCAAATCACCTAGACAACTTGTGAGGAGTGAGAACTGACTGTTTATCTGTTCACGACATTGGGCTTCAATTTCTGTAACACTCTCCATCCTGTTTCTGAAGAATCTCCTCCTCAGGAGCCTTGGGCCTGTATTTGTCTTTCTCTCCTTTGTGCACCTCACAGCACTGCAGTTATGAGTTTATTGTAAGAGCTGAACAACTGGAATAGCAATTACTGGCTCTCATCCTCCCACTGGTCCAGTGATGCCTCGCCAAGTGATAGACTCTTCACTTCTAGGTTGCAATGAGATTGGAGCCACTGGAGCAGAGAATTTTGCTTATAATTTCTGGTAGGGGTGATCTTCCAGGTCCAGAGTCTGACTTTCTCTCTTGAACAGCCATTCTCACTCAAACATTGTCATGTATATTGTTACTGAGCAAGAGGAGGATAGTAAAAGAAATGAGACATAACAGACTACAATGTTCACAAAATGCCAGTGATAGATAGATAGATAGATAGATAGATAGATAGATAGATAGGTAGATAGGTAGATAGATAGATAGATAGATAGATAGATAGATAGATAGATAGATAGATAGATAGATAGATAGATAGATAAATAGGTAGATAGGTAGATAGATAGATAGATAGATAGATAGATAGATAGATAGATAGGTGATAGATAGATAGCACTTGATGCTATAGGGAAATCCCACAATGAATTTTACAATTAAATTCTTTTAAATTTGGTTTGAGGTCTTCAATACATTTGTGGCAATTTTGTAAACAGGCCTATATAACCTCTTTTACAATCTACCTCTAATTCACTCAAAGACCTGGAAAGTCTCAAATCAAAAGAAAATTATTTTTCCAAAAATATGTGCACTGGGATAAATTCAGAGGTGCTTCTTCAGTAGTTGTTCTAATCAAGGGACTTCAGTGAAGTCTCATAAAGGGAGATTTTCTAGATGAAAACAGCATGTAAATGTGATCAGTGCAGAGCAACCAAATGCAATGACAATATAATTTTCAGTATCTTTCTGCCAATCTTCCCAATATTTGGCATATATGGCTTTCTAAAATTTGTTCTGTAGTTTTTGAGTTGCTTAGGTAGCAACTTGATCAATATGACAAATTTCTAGAAATTCTTCTAATCCTTGCTCGTTTTTGATTAATTCAAATTTAGTTCCTAGTCCTTTATAATTCTAGTTTATACATGACACAACAATTTTTTTCCTAGTAAGCAAGAATTGATAATAAACATTTCTGGGTTCTGGGATTCTATAAGATATAAAAAAAAAGGACTAATTATTTGTTCCACTGCATGGACAAGGGTAGTTAAAAGCCTGTAGCATTTTCTTCTTAAGTTCAGATTTATATCCTTTGAAAAGATTGTGAAAATGAAGAGATTGCAAAATTTTTATGACAATGCCAGTTTATAGTTCTGGTTACCATGAAAACTAGACTTTTCCAGATACATCTTATTTCAAATATTTTGTCTTGTTGTCTGTAATGATTATTTTTAGTTGTCAACATGGCTACATCTGGAAGGAGCTACGGCATACCTGTTGTCAATTTTTTGCTTGGTTTGAAGTAGGTGAATCCACTTCTAGTCTGGACCTTTGCGGTAGGGAAACACACCTTTAATCTGGTCATTCCTTCTGCTGGAAGCCTATATAAGAACATGGATGAGAGAAACTTACTCTTTACCTGCTTGTCCTCACATTGCTAGCGAGTTCATTCCTTCACCGGCTTTAGAGCCCACTTCTTTGGAATTCCACCTTCTACTGAAGAATGACGGAGTCATACAGCCTTGTAATCTAGGCAGCTTCTAATTCTTGGACTTTCAGCCACATTGAATTAGTTGGGCCATAGCCTGTAAGTGCATCTGACAAATCCCCTTTACAGATGTCTGTCTATCTTCATTATATTTAAACTTACATATATGAGCTTCCATAAGTATATAACTCCTGAAAGTCACTACCTTAAAAGAAAGGAAAAGAGCCCGGGCACCTCAAAGTTAGACCCTCCTAGCTCTCTGTAGAGTAGCAAAGGAGCTAGCGCATCCACACTCCGCACACACATTACAAGTTAAGTCATGGAGCAGCTGCAGCTGATAGGACGAGCACCTCACCCAAGCCACACATCTGTTTGAGATCCATCTTTTGGGCCCCACCTACAAAAGAATGCGTTACTTACAGGCAACAGGTAAGTCACAGGATTTTGACCCTGCTCCTCTTTTTTTTTCTATCTTTATTAACTTGAGTATTTCTTATTTACGTTTCTATTGTTATTCCCCTTCCTGGTTTCTGGGCCAACATCCCCTAACCCCTCCCCCTCCCCTTCTATATGGGTGTTCCTCCCATCCTCCCCATTACCGCCCCTCCCCAACAATCACGTTCACTGGGGGTTCAGTCTTGGCAGGACCAAGGGCTTCCTTCCACTGGTGCTCTACTAGGAGCTCTTTACTGCAGAAGCTGGAGCCCAGGGTCAGTCCATGTATAGTCTTTGGGTAGTGGCTTAGTCCCTGGAAGCTCTGTTGGTTGGCATTGTTGTTCATATGGGGTCTCAAGCCCTTCAAGCTCTTTTCAGTCCTTTTTCTCTGATTCCTTCAACGGGGTCCTTCTCAGTTCAGTGGTTTGCTGCTGGCGTCACTCTCGGTATTTGCTGTATTCTGGCTATGTCTCTCAGGAGAGATCTACTTTCTCGCTGTCTGGGATTCTTTATGGTGATCCTGACACTCTTGCTCTTACAGTGGAGCAGTGTCCACCTCCTGGTACAGGAAGGTTGCATAAACAGCCTGTCCTGATACATCCAAACAAAGCAACACCCAAACCCAGTAGCTCAAATCTCTATTCTGACAAATGTATTTTCAAGCCCTTAAAAGGAAAAGACGTTGTTGTACAGGATTCTTCATGTGGAAACCCTTCCTAGATTTTCTCAAAGAAACCATCTCTCCCCGTTCAGTGTTTCAAACTCCGTCCAACAGGACAAAACCTCTTCTTTTCTTGCACTCTCCCCCAATTGTTTTTAAACTACCTTTCTCCTCAGCCCATTACTTCTTGATTCTCTCAGGTCATTTCTTACCAGTCCTGTAGCTGTCATCACCAATTCCTTCTGATATGGACCACTATGGGATTCTAGGAATATCTAATTGTTCTTATGATCCTCATCTTTTTGTTGGTTGAAGAAGCCATGGAGACTCTGGGACATATTTTTCTGTTCTTACTCTTAACCGTTTTTCTCTTTGAAATCTTTTGTGGATAATTAGTACCCAATATTAACAGTATATTATAAGAGGAAATAAAAGAGAACTGGTTTAACATTTGCATTATTCTTATTTAATAATATCATAAGATTTGGACTATGCTGGATTCAACTTAACACCTGCCAGCTCTGTGATCTTGTCGAGTTATTTAACTTACATTTTGTCTACTTCAGTACTCATTAGACTACAGTAAGAATTAAAGATGACAATGTGCTAGGTATAGTGGTATACCCCAGTTATAATATCAGCACTTAAGGGATAATGGTCTTAATGATAATGTGTCTTAAATATCTGAAATGTAAGTGTGCAAAAAGTATATTTTGTGTACCATACGGTCAATTTTACAAAAAAGAAAATTGCTTTTTTCACAGACCTGCTAAATAATGAGTGTCAGAAATAATCCTCTCTCTATGAACTGTTTGCTTGAGGCAGAATGTCTTCCAAAGTGAAAATTTCATGGAGGTATTTTATTTTTGCCGCTGGTTGACTCTCAACAACTTCATTAAAATGTTTTAATTTAGATTTAGATCAGCTCTCATGTGTTTGAACACCATATTGCTCTGTCCTTGCTTCAGCCCGTGACAAAGGCCCATGTGCTCACATACAATAGGAAAAAGGAATTAGATATTATTTTTTCTTGTCGTTGTTCTGCTGTCTCTGATAGACTGAAAGTTATGATTATCTGGACAATTTTTAAAACAATTAAAACAAGCCTTCATTTTAACCAAAAGGAGAGCAATCATTTTGTCTGAACCTAGGTAGAATCGTGGGCCTCCTGGAGTTGCCTTTATACCTAGAATAAGGTCACAATATCAAATCTCCTTCCTCGGCTTAGCTGCCTCCATATATGTATATTCTGTGGGTTGCTGTGTGAACTTCATAACTCCTGTATTTGATTGGATGGAGTCCCACATTGCCTGGTGAGCTCCTGTCAGAATCCTGCTGCCAGTTCTTACAGAAGAAATGTTTGTTGTTAAATGCATTGACTGTGTTTTGTTCTGTTTGTTTGTTTAAACAACAAAACAAGACAACTTTTTCAGAAACAATTTAAAATTTATTAACCTGTTCTAATGAATGTGTTCCAATGAAGAGTCTAAGCGTTTGATCCAGAAAATGACAGTCACCCCAGAGGTGAACTCGAAAGCATGTTTAAAAGCTTGTGTACCTTCAGGCTCCTTCCATGGGCAGAATCCCAGCAGTCCCCAGCCTTTCAACTTTCAGACTGGAGAATTGACTTTCTTGAGTTTTGGACTGAATATCTGAGGGCCACTGTCATCTCCTGTTGTTGATCAAGAAAAATCGTTGGGAGGTCACCTTCATTTGATGGCTATGGACTTCTAACAAAGCTAACAAAAATCTGTGTTCAATTCAAGTTGAAACTCAAACCAAGAGCATGAGGATTTTGAAAGAATTTCTTTGTCAAACAAACATTCATAAATGATGTCAAGTTTGTTTGATCTGTGTAAGCATCTATAGATGTTGTAATTTTGTTATTCTCTCTTTCTCTCTCTCTTTCTCTCTTTCTCTCTCTTCTCTTCTCTCTCTCTCTCTCTCTCTCTCTCTCTCTCTCTCTCTCTCTCTCTCAGTGCATAATACGGAAGTCCCAGAGGGGAAAGTGTATTGAATATGTAATTAGCTCAAACATACTTTCTCAGTCTCCAAACCATACGTTTCTCATTATCTCCTGAGCAGACTCCCTTCCCATTTTTAGATACGAACAGGAAAAAGACATCAGAACTCAAAACTAGATAGTGAACACACTGACTCACAGAAAATGAAAGATTATATTCAAAATAACTTATACTCAAATTGATGGTGGTATAGCTTGAAATTTGTGTGGTTCTACATAGGTAGGTAAAAAGAACAAGGCAATGTTGATTGGGTTCTAGTATAACCACAGAAGAAAGAAATCACAATGAAACAATGCCCAACTACCCTCTAAGATGCTGGAATAGGGCTGGAATATGGTTTGCCTCTGAGAAACAACTTCTTCCCCTCTAGTCTCCAGGGGCTGCACTTTATGGTAAAACAAATAATTTTTTTAGAATTATAAAATTAGACTTTATTGGGGCTGGAGAGATGGCTCAGTAGTTAAGAGCACTGATTGCTCTTCCAGAGGTCCTGAGTTCAAATCCCAGCAACCACATGGTGGCTTACAACCATCTGTAATGAGATCTGATATCCTTTTCTGGTGTGTGTGAAGACAGCTACAGTATACTTCTATATGATAAATAAATAGATTTTTTTTAAATTAGACTTCATTAAAAAGGATAGGGTAAAAATCAAGGCAGAAGTGATGTCTTAGTGAGGGTTTCTATTGCTGTGATGTAACACAGTGACCAAAAAGTTGGGAAGGAAAGGGTTTATTTGGGTCACACTTTATGTAACTTACTGTTTATCACCATCAAAGGAAGTCAGGACAGAAAATCAAACAGAGTGGGAATCTGGAGGCAGGAGTTGATACAAAGACCATGTAGTAAAAAGGCCTTGGAGGTTTGCTCCCCATGGCTTGCCCAGCATGCTTTCTTACAGAACCTAGAACCACCAGCCCTGAGATGGCACCACTCAAAATGGGCTGGGCCCTCCTCCATCAGTCAGTAGTTTAGAAAATGCCTTTTGCCCTGATTTTATACAGGCATTTTCTCTCCTCAAGTTCCCTCTTTTCAGATAACTTAGCGTGTATCAAGTTGACATAAAATTATCCAACAGAAGGTTTTTAAATTATAGAGAACTATTAAAAAACATACAAGCTATCCAGCAACCACTACAGAAAGATAAACACAGCAAACACATATCCATTCATACTTTATAGTAATTTTTATCTCTAAAATAATATCATATGATTAACATTTACACATTTTTTTACCTTAATGTCCCTTTTTACTTATAGGTACTATGTTAAATTGGTTGAGTATGTAGGTCAAGTTTCTCATGCCTTCCTATATTTAGATGTCTTTAGTGGTACCCTCATTTCGGACTCTACCTAGGTCAGTAGAATACATACAGACTTAAAACAAGAAGAGGGAAGCAAAAGAACGCACATTTCTCCTTTTGTCCACTTGGACCCCTGGTACATCATTGAAGATGTACTATGGCTTGCTTGTGGAAGGGTGGTTAATAAATTTTCACCTCATCCAATAGTTAATAGTCCCCCAAGTATAGGAATAAATCCTACCAAGACCAGAATGATAAAAATGTCTATAGACCATGTTAGTTCTTCACTGTTCACCTCAGTATATGAAACTGGAAAGAGAATCAAAACCTTATTTAAGCAGGAATCAACAGTACAACCTTTAACACTACCATGGAATACATGTCAAGGGGTTAACCTCACATATTTTGCATATGCCAGTTGCATAGCAACTTCTACACATGTTGACCTATATTCAGTTTGGAAGTTAATGTATACTATTCAAGTATAACCCAAACCAATATTGAAATTAAGCAAAGCAACTCTGTTTGAAGTCACTGAAATGCCCCTTAAGGGAAGAAGTTATAGATGCTGGCAGTAAGCTCTGGGGAACACAGAGGTTGCCTTTTGGAGAGTAAGATGCACAAAGTTGTCATTGTTCAGTATCTATGATCTGCCAGTGAAACAGGAGCAGGACTGGTAGTATTTAGACAATGAAAATATTTAACTGAAAAATACTGCTACAAACTCTGCCTAGAACAAACGATATGACAATACAGGTGTTGAAGTGACGAGTGACACTCAGTAACTTCAAGATCCCCAAACTGGAATTAGTGCTAGAATCTACGTTGTCCCCGGCTTTATACTCTCATCTCTCCCCTCCAAGTGTGCCAAAAACACTAATAACAACCTCTTTCTGATTATATCAAACTCTTCAGAACACTGTCACCAATTGATCCCAAAATTAGTTCAGCATACCTTAAAATTCTTTGAGTCCGAAAGCATCTCACCTCCCTACATTAACAGTGGAAGATAGCAAATGAGTTAATGTCATCAGTTATCTGACTTCAGGCAGACTCAGCTCAGGATTTTTGCTTTGAATTGTTTGTTTCAGAAATAAAAATGGTGTAAAACAACTACTTGAGAAGGACTGCTTTTTAGCCTCTCACTTATCACTGGGATTAACCTTAAGAAATTGTGTCATTTGCTCATTGTATTATATTAGTCAGGGTTCCCTAGAGTAACAGAACTTGCAAAATGAATGAATCTATATCTATGTTAAGAGTTGTTAGAATGACTTACAGGCTGTGGTCCAGCTAATCCAATAATGGCTGCCTGTGAACAGAAAGTCCAAGACTGCAGGAATTGCTCGGCGTCAGCTGCTCCTCAGTATAAGCTGGAATCCAGCAGAGGTAGGCTTTAGTACCAGTGAAGAAATGAAGTTGGTAGCAAGGCAACAGGAAGCCAGCAAAAAACAAAATCTTACATCTTCCATGTCCTTCAATAGGCTTCCAGCAGAAGGCGTGACCCAGATTAGAGGTAGAATTAGAAATACAATTTGGGTTCAAGGTAGGTCTTGTCCCAGCCCAATTGGTTTGTCTATATTAAAAACCTGTTCTTTCTCAAAAATACAGATTAGAAATGGACCTTCCTTCTTAAAATTAAGTAGATACTATTTATAGATGTGCCCTTCTACTTTTTGTGTTTTAGTCAATTCCAGATGTAGTCAAGTTGACAAGAAAATCCATTACACTTGTGGTTACCCTTAACTACAGAAAATTAACACTAAAAAATGTCAGTCTACCTATAACTTACCTGTGTCTGTATTACTTTATTTTCCTCAGTGCTGTAACCAAATATCTGACAAAAGGTAATTTAAAAGAGAGGGTGGTAATATTTTAAGCACCCAAGGAGGGGGATGACTACTATAAGATAGTGTCTTCTAAACGCAGCACAGAGACCTATGATCTCGCAACACTATAGTGGCTCACACAAGACCTGAACATGACGATATCAGTTGACATGGACAATGTAGCTAGGTATAAATTTAACAAGGTGGCATTTCTGTTTAGTAGTAGAACTGCTACTAGCAATCAATGACTGAGGAAGAATCGGTTTTTACCTGAGACATGTCCCATGACAGCTTTTCCATCCTGGGAGATCAACCCTAAACATTTGCACATATGGGCAACTCGAATTGACCCAATGGAATGTGTATATGTGCATGTGTGTGCATGTGCATGAGTGTGCATGTGTATAATGATGATAATTATCGAAGAAGGGGTCATGGATTTGAGAAGGGTTAGTGGGGGACATGGAGAAGTAGAAGAGAGAGAGTAAAGCATGGAAATGACACAAATACAGTATACTTGTGTATGATATTCTGAAAGAAGAAATTGATTTTTAAAATGGTGATTCTGAAAACTGCTAGTATTGTAAGCAATAAACTGTCCTTTGCCTCAAAATCAGGAGTTGACCCAATGATCTGTTTTATAAATAGGTCACTCACAAACTGCACCTGGTGTGTATTTCACCATATAAGAAAGAAAGTATATCTTAATTTGGCTTTCTTGACCATCAGATTTTCTTCAGTAATTCAACTAGCAAGTCATATTTAGAACAACAGTGAAGGACCAGATAGTAAGTACCTTTAGACTCTTCAGTCCACAATATCTATATTTTATTTCTGACTTCTCTTGTTAGAGCACAAAAGGAGACATCAACCATACAGAATAATAAATAAGCATAGCTGTGCTCCTGTGAAACTTCATTATATGGATGATAAAATTTAAATTTTATATGATCCATATGCTATAAAATTATACATTTTACAATTTTTAATCTTTCAAAAATTTACAAAGCACAATAAATCACAGGCTGTAGAAAGCATATGTCAGCTTATGCGGCCCATGAACCAACAACTGAATAAGAAAAGGAACTGTCCATTAAATCTATTAGCCTATTTTGTGTTCTTCCTCTAGTCTATATAAAAAAATCTTAGGAAAGTGGAAAACTCCTTAAAGGAATTTAGGGTTGTGGTTAGTAGGGAGATAAACCTGGGGAAGGAATTTGGTGAGAGGCAGTCTTTTCTATGTAACACCGGAGTCATACTTAGGGCCTTGCGTATTTTAGGAGATTCTGTACCACTGAATTATAGCCCAGGGCTCCCCAATTTTCTATGCATAAATGTTTTATGTATGCACAAATTTTCCCTCTCTTTGCCCTACATTGCACCCCCACCCATAGTGATCAGTTTGTCTGCATCTCTACTTCGTGAATACTGAGGAAATGACTATTAACAGGGGATTTTCTGTCACTAACATTTGGAATCCCTTTGAGAATTGATCCTTTCAACCGTTTGTGTTTTCTACATCCATTCTTTGGGGTCTCCCTTTTCATCAGACTTCAGGAATGTCTTTCTCAAGTAGTCATGATATCTCTGATTTGTTTCTGCTGCTCCACAAAGCGTTTTACCCATGAACAGCAGAATAAAAAGTCTGAGACGATTTCTATGCCATATTATAGTAAACTTTATGATTCACTCAGGAGCCAAAAATTCTCTGAATCACTTTGATAACAAAGGAAACACCTAGAGCATTTTGGAATGAAATAAGCCTGATAGTTTTCTTTCATATTTTTATCCAAAATGGGACCCAAATTACCTGAAACAACCATACAGAAATTGCCACACCTTTCAAACAAGAAAGCAAAGCTTACATCAATTTGCATAATGCTTAAGGCTGAATATTGAACAGTGAGGTTTCCTCTGATGGGAAATGATGATCCTTTCTTTCTCAAAGGAAGGAATTTATAAGTAATTGGGAACCCGTGAGTGAGTGAGTGAGTGAGTGAGTGAGTGAGTGAGTGAGTGAGTGATGAGAGTACAACCGTCACAATTTAACCTTAAGCTTTGCCACTATCCCAGAATGTAGGTTCAGAGGGCAGATTTAATGCAGATGGAGACACTGGTATGTATGCTTCAATACAATCATGAAGCTGATTTTCCCCATCCTGAACACATTGTAGAGAATGACACAGCAGAACAAGAGCCCACAGTTTGACCCCAGGCAGCACTGGATATCATCCCTGAGTAAACGTGTCACCGAACTTGCTGTGTAACAGTCACAGAGTAATACCAAATTCTCAAGTAGGCACCAGCTTTGTATTCCCTGCACATACACGGAGGCCGCACTTCTGAAACAGAACTTAAGATTTTCTGCAAGTCTTTTCCTTGTAAATCAATGTGAGTCTAATAGCATTAGCAATTTGCCAGGAGAAGAATGATAACCCCATTGTAGCTTGGTTGACAACAAGCACTTTGGTAATTTCTCAGGAAAGGTATTTCCTGTTGATCATTAAAAGCCAAATTTTGAGTCACTTCCCCCTCTGGATTAAATAAATACTATTAGTGTTTCAACTGTGTACAGTAAATATGGATCTCAAGACTTGTTTGTCTGCATTTCTTAAAACATTTATGAACATTGAACAGATGAATTTGTTTTAAGCATATTTTTTCATTTGAACACTTTTCCCAGTGGTTTTTAATATGGATACCGTTCATCACATATTGAATAAAGCAACTTTCACTTTATTTAATGTCTTGACCCAAATCACATTGTCTCCATAAATATTTTACAGTCAGCATGCAACAAAAGCATGATTGCCAAAGTCATGTCTGTATTTGTAGGTTATATACTATAAAAAATGGATTATTTTTTCTTCTCTTGCTTTTCAGTGAGGGAATTGGTGCTTGCATTTGCCCAAGTGGGTTTTTACTTTTCCTTTTCCTCTTCTTTTTTCAATAAAAAAAAATACTAACTAGCTCCTTAGGGGTAAGATGCTGGAAACATGGGTCTGAGCCAAGTTACTATGTCTATAAAATTCACAAAAGAATAAGAAAACATTGCTCACTTTACCTCTTTCCAGCTGTTTTTCTCTGAAAGAAGTCATTTTGAGACTTCCATTATCCTGATAGATAGGATGAAACTACTCTATGACTAACGGAATAAAGGTTATACTGCTTTTTAGTGGCGCAAAATGAAAGTCAAAATAAAAATGAAAATCCAATAATTGTTTCTTTTGAAAAATAGCAAAATTTCACATTCTTTTTCACCAATTATTTTCACATGTTAAAACCAGCATATTGTTCATATTTTGAGAATGTATCTGAAAAAAATTTAAAATGAATAATGATTTTTCCAAATACCATGTCTTGACTTTATAATATGAACCATGAAGATAATATCCTAAATTCTTTGCAAGATGCAATAAGCTTGGGTCATTAAAGACTGCAGATTTTTCATTTGTGTTTTCCTTCTCCTTTGACTCAAACTCCAGTAGAAAAATAATTTATTCCTATTCAACTCATGTTTCTTGAGACAAATTGAATTAAATTTGCATCTCTACAGCATGCTCTTTAAAGTTTCTGAATGTCTTTCATGGAGACATCCTTTTAACATAACAGTCCAAAGAGAAACAACCTGAACCAAATGGTTTTTCATAGCAATTTTTATTTTTGTGCATTTTTGTTTGCTCAAAATAATTTTCGTGTGTGTTTGAGGTAATCCTAAAGTCTACTTACACCAGTGTTTACATGCAAAGTTAGCTTAAGAATATTTTTGTTTCATCACGTCGGTCTTAGAAAAGAAACATGAAAAATGTCCTAACACTCCTTATAACCACAATTTGAGTTGGGCTGTGGTTACTAATGACTTCCCTCCCTATTTCTTCTTCCAACAATAAGTACTGTCTCTCTTGGACATGAGTTGGATAGATACACCAGGAAAATCCTGGTCACAGTGAGAGCTCTAAGGAACAGGCACCAGTGGAACTTAGCAAAATCACGTGTCCCTCTGTAATTGTTCACATAAGCTCCAACAACAACAACAACAACAACAAAATAATAATAATAATAATAATAACCTTTTCTATGTTTAAAATATCACAAAGACAGTTTGAGAGCTACCAAGTACTGAATCCCTACAATGGTTTCAACCAATCCGATAAATTGAACCTGACATAGAAAAGGATTAAGGAAGAGAGGTGAAGCTAAAGAAAGCTCATGGGCACTTATGTCCTGGTTTCATTGTTTCCACTCACCCAACTCTACTCTTGACTTCCCAATAATCTGACAATACAAAGGCACAAATTTTTCATTTTTACTTCTGTGTGTTTTTCTGTCTCAGAAAAAAAACCACAAAAAATAAAACAAAGCAAACAAACAAACAATAACAAAGCCAAATCAAATCAAATCAAAACAACAAATAAGCATCTTGAGTAACAGGGCTGATGGATGAATTAGTTAGTGGTCACTGCCAGATGATGTCAATTTGGAAAGATTGAAGTGCTCTGGCCCCAATTCCTCTCCCATCAGCTTACAGTGGTGCCAAACCCTGAGATTTCAGCTCACACATAAACACATCCTAGAAGAAACAAGCATTAAGACCTGCTTTCTGAAATTTGATTTAAGGCTGGAAAACGACATATTGTTTTGTTTTCTTTGCCTCTGATAAATTCCTCCAAATTATTTTTATTTACATGTGCAAGATAATTTAAGTTTAAAAATAAACTAAAGCTTAAGATTATTGCCCTCTTTAAGGTTAACATTGTCTAGAATTTTTTTAAAAAAATCTTGAGTTCCACCAAAATTAAGTATTAGCTATTAGTTCTAAATTTGACTAGTCCAAAAAAGAAGGATCAGCTACAGGTCCAGAATGGCACTTGCAACTATGAATCTCAAACAATAAAATGGGCACCCAATCATTTGAAATCACCTATGTCCATTGAAGACTACAGCCACAAATTAAACATCCTTCTAGGAACAGTTACATTGAATGCACGAATTGCAACTAGCTATGTGCTAGAATCGTGCTCATATGAACAGTAGCAAGCAACAACAGGAATAATGCACACATGCGTGCGCATGCACACACACACACACACACACACACATTTCCATCTTTCCATCTTTCTCACATTAAACTCTTACAAGAAAAGATTCAGCAAAATGTATACTTATCGGAACAGAATCTATACAAAAATATTATGAATAATTAAAATGGCAGATATGTGAGAAGTAGGGAGCAACATGGCTTTTGAGTAGAGAAAACTCTTGATTTATGTTAGTTGTCTTTCTCTTTATATAACACTATGTTTAAGATAGCTAGTTTTCCCACAAACAGGGGACCTATGCAGGTCTACACAAGGGCTCCTGCATATACTATAGTTTTCAGCTAATTTTATGGGACTCCTGAATGTGTGAATGAAGGTGTCTCTGAGTCTCATGTTTGCTCTTGGAACTCCTTTCCTTCTGTTGGGATGCTTTGCCCAGCCCCAATGTGGTGTTTTGTTTTATCTTATTGTATTTTATTATGTCATGTTTGATTGTTATCTTTTAGAGGACTTTTGTTTTGTTTTGTTTTGTTTTTCTAATGAGAGACTAAGATATTTAGAGGGAGTCCAGAAAAGAGGTGGTTGGGGAAGAAACTGGGAGGAGTGGTGAGAGGAGAAACTGTGTTAAGGATATTATATGAGAATATATTTTCAATGAAGGGTATACATGTGGTGAGGGGGATACAGGTAGCTTTGAAAGAGAAAAGGCTTGTTTCAGTTAGACACTTTAAAAGTCCCAGTCCATGGTTGAGCTGACACTCTCGCTTTGGGTCCATGGTGAACTAGAATACCATAAGAAAGTGGTAGGAAAAAATATTTACCTCCTTGTTATCCAAAAGCCATAAAGAATAAAGACAGGAATCTATAGAAAGTAAGAAATAAGGACAGGAACCCATAGGGAATAAGGAGGATGCTGATCTCAAAATTCCATCCCAGAGCTGCAATAATTTAACTCCATCCACTGGGCCTTACCTATAAAAAGCCCTGCCTTGTCTCCAATACCCTCACTGTAGGGCTCAAGCAATGACCAGAGAGGCCTTTAACGAATCTTCCATGGTTAAGCTAATACATTGACCAAATGAATTATCATGACTCATTAGAAGTGCTGAGGCAGATAGTTATGCTAAGTATGGTAGTGGATACCTGTGGTCCCAGCACTGGAGACAGAAGCAGAGAGACATGTCTGTGAGTTTGAGGCAAGCTGTACTTACAGAATGAGCTGCAGGATATCCAAAGTTGCATAATAAATAGACACTCTCTCAAAAGACAGAAAGAAAGAAAGATATTTATGATAATACAAGGATGATAGATCAACACAAGGAAGTAAAAGATGAGGTAAAACAATGAAAGAGAAAATGACAAAGCCACATTGTAGACAATCACAAAGAAAGTAATCATGGATGAGAGTATAATTTGATACTCTTAAGGAAGTCAGGAAGGAAAAGGTTTAACAAAGTCACAGGAACAAAATTTCTTTTTTCACTATTAAAGGAATAATAGCAGATATAAGATATGATAAGAAGAGTCAACTTAGGTACAATCGATATTCTTAAAAATGAAACAAAAAGAACCAAACTAGAAAACCATTTCAAGGCTCAGTAAAGCAAGGTCTAGGAAAAAGGCTTTAGAAAGTGAAAAACAATATTGATAAAACAACACAAGTATCCTATCATTATTGAACTTCCCTTATAGATAAAGGATCTTACAGGCATCAATACACAAGTCTTCTATGAAGGAGAAAATTTTCAAAAAAAGTAAGGAAGGCAGGAGGGGAAGGGGGAAGGAAGGTAGTTTTAACCTGAATAAGAAGGGAATTTTTAAAATATTCAAGGAAATACAGTCCTCGCCACATGCCAATGGCTCTGCTTTTGGGATATTCATCAGAGAATACTACTCAGACATGGGATTACCCAATATAAAGTCTTCATTAATAGGCCAATGACTACAATGAGTGTTCAGAATGTAGTGTAGCATGGAGTCTTTCTCAAGGTGAGCCTTTAAGCACAATACATATACATACATACATACATACATACATACATACATACATACACATACATACATACACACATACACACACACACACATACACACACACACACACACACACACACACACACACACACACACACACACACACACACACACACACACACATACACACATACACACACATACACACACACACACACACACACACACACACATACACACATACACACACATACACACATACACATACATACATACACACACATACACACATACATACATACACATGCATACATACATACATACATACATACATGCACACATGTTCTGGATTGACATACTTCAGTTAATAAGAACAGTTGGCCAAATGCTGGAAAGCAAAGTTAGTACATTTAGAGACTTTTCCAGAACTCTGAGAGATTAGTCATTTGTTTTAGTTTTAGCAGGTGGTGCTGTCTATAAGTGCTGAGCTTTATAGCCTGTTTGGAACTTCCATCATGGAGGCAGTTGTGCTAAAGTCTGGGACCTGTCCCATTCTGGCCTGCAGAGACAGAGAACATATGGAAGACATGACCAGAGTCTCAAGAGTTAGCAAGGTGTCATGTCGTTTAGAGTCACTTCTGAACGGGAGGTCATCTTCCCATTAAGAACTTTCTCTGTTTTCGTTCTCTGTTTCTTTCTCTGTTTTCAACAAGTACAGTTCCTGGCACTATACCTCGCACCAGCCAGCGACTAGAAATGGTTGCATGTCTGTGCAGTGCTGTAAGACCAACTTCAGTTTCCCGTGCAGCCATCTTGCCCCGTTGCATTCAAGGATCTTAGCAGCTACAAATATCCTCTAATCCTTTCTTGCAACATCACTTCCCTTTTCAGCTGTTTCTGCGCGTTCAAGTTTGAAATAAGAAGTCTTTCATTTGAAATCGTTTTCTCGCTGCCCCCCTTTTGTGCCTTCTCTATTAGAAAGTCTCCTGAGATCTCTCATGAGGCCTTTAAAGGCAGCAATGGAGATGTGGCTCGGCAGATGAGCACCTATTTTTGCTGATGATCTGGGTTCAATTCCCAACACCCACATGGCAGCTCATACTTGTCCCTAATTCTAGTTCCAGGAGATGTGATGTCCTCTTCCAATCTCTGCAGGCACACGACATGTGTGTGGTGCATAAACAGCCAACATTAGAGCAATATTCTCATATGCACAAAATAAGCCTGTCAAAAGAAACTTTGAAAGAGACAAGGATTTCTCTTAGCCGGTAGAGCATTTGTGTACCAGCTACAGCATGCTGGACTCCTTAGAATCCATACGAAACACCGCAGAGAAGGGATTCAGAGGCACACAATTCATAGATTCCAAGAATCTAAGGAATTTTTAGAGCTGTAATGTAAGCTCTTAGATGATCAGTGGTTCTCAACCTTCCTAATGCTGTGACTTTTTAATACATTTCTTCATGTTGTGGTGATCCCCAACCGTAAAATGATTTCATGATAATTTTGCTACTATTATGAGTTACAATGCAAATATATGATATGCAGGATATCTGACATGCATTCCTAATGAAAGGATCCTTCCACGCACAGGTTGAAAACTGATGCACAAAATAAAAGTAGAAGGATTTAAGGTCAAGTTTATCCTTTACTATATAGCAAATTTAAGACACACACACACACATACACACACCATACCACATCACACACACACACATACACACACACACACACCATACCACATCACACACATATACATACACACACCACATCACACAAACACACACACACAAATACACACACCCCCACCAAATCATACACACACACATACACACACACACACACACACACACACACATACACACCCACATCACACACAAATGAGTGAAATCAAAAGTTGTTTATAGCTCATATCGTTGGCTCAGTTAGGATTGGATAACCTCTCAGGGGCTTATCCATGAAGAGAACTTCTCAGCTGCATTTGATTGCCTGTCTATCGTTATTAGGAACAGGATCTTGTAAAATCGTCCTATCCATGTTTTCACAGAAAATGGTGTCATCATTTTTAGGAGGCCATATTGTTGAGATTTCATGAGCTCATCTTCCCTGTAATACCTAGAAGATATAATCTCATATCCTGATCCTCTGTCCTCAAAACTCAGCTTAGTGGCTTACTTTCAGTAGGAGCTCAGGAGGGAGCAAGTGGGGTGAGGAGAAGTAAAAAGTCAACTAAGGAATCCGTAAACTTCCACCAACAATGTCCCAATGGGGAGTATTCTTCTAAAATTTCCAAAATTCATATTATGACTGCTTAACTTAATAATTAATAATATTATGGGAACATGAGTCCCTGAGGTGTAGGGCCTTGGAAAACATGAAATCCTTTACAACAATTCTTGTTGCTTACATACAACAATTGCACACAAGTTAGACTCATTTATTTTCCTGCTCACCTCATGAAAGACTTCATTGTTTCTTTAGGTTTAATGTTGTATTAAAATTAGACATGTCTTTCATACAATAAACCCCAGTTACAGATTCCCTTCCCTCCACTCATCCTAGCTTTACCCACTTACCCTCCCCACCTGATCCACTCCCCCTTCATTTACCTTCAGAGACTTTTCTCCTTGCACTCGATATTCCTTTCCTTCTACTTGAGTTGCCTTGCCCAGCTTGGATATGAGGGCTTTTCCCTTGCCTTACTGTATCTTGTTTCATTATTTTTTATGTGCATATACCACGTATTTTGAACTAAAGGATAAGAACACTTTGAAAGTCCACACAGGGCTATTAGAGAAGTCACAAATCCCTTGTCTTCTGAACGCTTCTGTGTTATTGCCACATGGCTTTGTCCTTTATGTGTAACGTGATTATCCCATCACCATGTCCAAGCAGAGATAACCCTGGCCGGGTCCATCATGCCAATGGGACAAGCAGGACATTGGAGTGATAGCTAAGTCTATGACAATTGTAATGAAGTTCTTGACACTGCACAGAAGGGAGCTTCCTATGACTTGCCCTGGGCGTTTTATCCATCGATCCCTTCCCTGCACAGAGTATAGTGGTGCTGCATTATGCAACTTTCGTGGGAGTTTCATCTATAATAGTATAGTACCTTGTGGTAATGAAGCTGTTAGGAGGTTATAGCTCCTCTTACAGAACCCCTCCCTCATGCTCTAGGCGTAAACGTAATCAACTTATTGACTCACCAGCTCAGAATCTGGCAGACTTGGTACCTTGGCCTGTCGCTGCCTTATTTGGTGTGAACAGACATTTGCTCACATCATCCCCAGGAAAAGTCAAGAGACCATATGTAAATATAAATATGTAAATGCACATATGTAAATTAAATTTACATATGTGTATAATGTTCCTGAGGTGAGGACCTGAATCTTTCAACAAACTGACATGCAAATTGAAGCAACCAAGGAGGGAGCACTAGAGTCCACAAGAGAGCTTGTTTATAAAAGCTTGGAAGTTTGGAAAATGCATTTTTTTTTCTCACAAGCTACATTTTGTCCTTTAGTTTTAAAAACGACATACTGAGAGATGAATCACTTCTATGTGTGAAGTATTGTTATAGCCATAAGAACTGTCTCCAGAGAAGGAGCAGCCACTAGGCTCGAAGAGAAGGGACAAGGTGTGCTAACACTAACCCAGAGCTCAGCAGGAGGATGTGGCTGTAGGCTTGATGAAGCCACAAGTCTTCTGTCCCCGTGTGGTCGTCATCGTAGTGTCCCCCCTCCTCCATCTATCTTCTTTTCACACCATTGAAAAATAGTAGTTATTAAGCATTCTTTTCCTCCCTCCTCCCTCCCTCCTCCCTCCTCCTCCCTCCCTCCCTCCCCTCCCTCCCTCCCTCTCATTCCCAAGTTGGGGAAGGATCACTGTGTTTGGCAGCTGTCAGCTTGTCATTATTGGCCCACTGTCCCATCTGCACTGCTTAGATTGTACAGTCACAGGGGGTTTTACCGAAACAGGCTCTCAGGGGAGCAGTAACATACCTCTTGCCTTGACTGTGAAGTTATACTTGTGATTATTAATAGACAAGATAAGAGGTTGGTGCTCTGTTCATCTGTATTCCAGCTGATTATTCGGTTCGATGTAAGCTGATTATGACACCGATAGATAACCACGCCGCATTCACAACGGCGGCTAGCAGAGACCAAGTGTCTCGACACTGTGCTGTCGTTCAGATTTATCAGAAAGGAAGCTGGCGGGTGGGGGTGGTAAAGGAGATGAAGAAGCTGCTCTGGTTGATTAGCAGCGTGCTGCATGGGACCATTTATAATGAAGCATATCATTTAAATTTTCCTTTACAAATGAGTCCAATGTGTGTTGCAGGCTGCAGGCTCCGTTAATTGTCACAAACATTGCCTCCTTTTTTTTTTTAACATTATTAGCTCTTTGGCAGGATCTCCATTGTTGACTAAAAACTTGGCATGATCAGGGCTTGCTGAATAATTTAGGTGGTTGGCAGCTGGAGGGGAGAACACACACATCTCGGCAGACAGACATGCTGCTTGAGCTCTTTATATAATAGGATTGTATACAAAGCAGAGTACAGTCGGCAGTGACTTCTGTGTCTGTTTATAGGTAAACACTGATGTTAGTTTTATAGGAAAACTAGAGGGACACTTCTCACAAATTGCATGCAGCATATGAGACAGATGCGGTGGAGGACTGTTGAAACGACTCATCATCCCTGACTCTCACAGAACATGATGGTTACAGTTCCACACACCAGATTTGTGCTGCTGCCACCATGGGGAGTCTTTGAGGTCTTGACCACTGCCATAGAAGGACTGAGATAAGACAGCACCACTCAAAATGCCAAAATCTTATGAGCAGATCGAAAAGCTATATCCATCTCAAAGACTATGAGACATGTATATGCTGAGAAAATTCATATAGAAAGATATGTTTCAGGAAGTATATAAGTATACCATAAGTTGAGGGGCCTGGAAAAAGTCATAAGCAATGTAAATAGAAAACTCATGTACAACTATATTCTAAGTGAGCTAAATTAGTCAATTCTTTTTCTCAAATGGACATGCTCTACCAGTATAGACCTCAAGATTCAATGAACAAAAGCATTCTTAACTTCTTAATTCCAACAGCATTTAACAGCCAATTTATGGCCAAGCACAAGCATAGAGTTAACTGTATAAAGATGCAGTTAAGGGCTGAGGTAGTTGATCTTCAAGCAGAGCCCTCACCTAGCACGCATAAGTCAATGTTCCATTCCTACCAGCCTGTAAACTAGGTGTTGAAAATACACTCCTGTAACCCAGGGCTCAGGAGTTGACAGAGGCATGATCAGATGTGTAAGCTCATCTTCAGATGCATAGCAATTTTGAGACTAAATTGGGTTACCTGAGACCCTATGTGTACACACACACACACACACACACACACACACATACACACGCACACACACACACGCACACACACATGCACACACAGACCAAACAATGTCAATGTCACCTGGTTCCTATCTTTCAGTATGCATTATTTAAGTTTTCCCCACTGTGCTGGCTTCAAAAGTTTCATTGTTATGTTGGTGACAATTGGCCAGAGTTCCAGTCTCAGGTTGCCCACACTTTGAGTCCATCAAAAGTGGGTAGGTGAGGGGGCACTAATTTTCAAGGCTCTGTTGACCAAACAGGCAAGAGCTATCGCTTAAAATAATGCCTGAGGTAACTTTGGGAAGAATGAGATACAAAAATGAAAACGTAGAATGTAGATAATCAGTGTTTGTTAAATGTCTCATCAATGTGGATAAACAGTGAATGAAAGGAAGTAAAGGAAGGAAAGATGTGGGAGATTTGGGAGTGACAATATGCTGTGGTGGGGAAGGCATCTGGGCAACAGGGGCAGGAGATAGCTGGCCACATTACACCCACAGCCAGAAAGCTGAAAGAGATAATTACTGATACTCATCCTCTTCCTTTCATCAGTCCAGAGTCCCCACTTAAGGTACAGATCTCCCACACTCAGCACGAGTTGTCTTCTTCAGTTAAATGTCTCTAGAAACATCGTCACAAACCTTTCAGAGATATACCTCCCTAGAGTCTAGACCCCATCAAATCGCCAGTGAGGATTATTCATCACAGTGACTTAAAAAAGAACAAAACCATCCAGCAAAAGTTAGAACATAAGTACGGCTAAGGTTTTCCTAGGTTTGTTTCATTATGGAACTGGGGTTAATTCATCATTTCTTTCTTATACATTATCCTGGAAATGGTTTTGATGACTAAACGGCAATAATTAGCTATGTAAGCTATCCTTTTTATAGTCACAATGAGGCTTACCATGAGCTTGAAATAAACCCTGGACCAATATAATTCCAGTGGAGAAAGAATTGTCTTATGGATTAATAAGCTGAGAGCTCATGTGCTGATCTGACTGTGTCCACAGCCCACAGAGAGGAAAGCCAGACATGTTTGATCTCGAGTTCCATAATCAAGTAATCTGTTTATGCCAGATGCATTGTTCCCTGAATTCTAGATGCTCCTCTGAGAGGAGCTTGAAAATCTACACCTGCACATGTTTGATACATCTACATGTATGATTTGTGTGTGGGGGTGGAGGGAGGGTTTAATGCTTGCCTACTGGTTTAATAACAAATGAAGTACAAGGTATATTCCTCTCACTGTTATGGTCCATTCATCCCTTACTGCTTGTTTGGCCTGGTGCACGCAAAACAACACAACAGAGAGGAGCCAATAAATGCTTCATGGCTAAAATCTGGACCACGAGTCAGATAGCTAAATGAAGCTGCTATGGAGGAGAATTTCACAGAGCCACACAGGAACATTGAAGCTGTGTGCCTTCCAGTAAGTGGATCCACTGCATGCTCTATCAGTCAGAACAAATCTTCACCCTCATATTCTAAAAGGCCATCATTCAAACAGCACTTTCTACAACCTAGGTGGCATAGACAGGACTGTGGCATATTAGCAATTCACAGCTATTTGACTCGATAATGTAGTTAAGTCAGTAAGGAGTTCACAATCACACTTAGAACGACAACATCCACACTAAAGTTAAAGATTCTGAGAGGTTCTGGTAGACTAAGATAACAACTAGAGATGGTAATTTCTTGCTTTTCAGTCTGTCCAATGTAGTTTGAGACTCTTGTTTAGAATATGCTATTTCCAAAGCCAGCATTGTGGCACACTGATTTTTAATAGGGGCATACTTCTTTAGCTGTAGTTCAGAATAATAAACATAAAGTTTAAAAACTAATTATTCCTAAAGACATAAATCAAATCATTACACTTCTCTTTGTGATATATGTATCTACATTGTTCACCCCACCTTGAAACAAGAGGAAGCTATTGAAAGTAACTTGACAAAATATATGTATTAATAAACTCCGAATGAAGGGATTTGGAAAGCAAAATTCATAAACGTTTGATTTCTCTTTTGCTGACAAGAACAGCGAAAAGACGGTCTACATCTTTCTATATATGAATTTTAGGTGATTAAGAGATGTCAAGTGCTTTGTGAGGTGCTAGTAACACAGGATGTGAAACTACGATTCCAGGCTCCATAAGATTCCATCCAATGGAGTAGGACCTGCCTGTCAGAAGAGGACTACTCCACCCTGTCGTGGGAGCTAGAATAGTCTGCACAAAGGGCTTACAGCAGGAAAGGGAATGAGCAGAAACTCTCTCTGGAGGAAGCTCCACCAGCTAAGGTCTGAAAGGTCTACTCATATTAACTAATGTGGGAGATGTTTGCTACAGGCAAGGGGGGGGTTGGATATGAAGTCAGTGTTGAGACACCTAGAGGAACTTAAGTTGAAAGAGTAAGCAGAACTTGGTCTAAAGGAAGTCAAAGTTGTCCTAAGGCGTTTGGATATTCACCCTAAATAATGACTCTGAAAGGAGAGTAGAGTAAGGTTAGCTTAAATTGTGAAATGTGAGAACAGTTAGAGATATGAGAAAACCATGAAAGAACTCAGGCTGTGGCATCATGAAGGTATAGAAGACAGAATCAAGGGATTATAGCTGATAGAATTGGGTAGACATAGTCCATTCCTCTTTGCCAGTTTCAAGGAGATAGTCTCCTCTTTGAATTTGCCCTGTCATATTTACTCCAGCAAAATTGGATGATATATGGTTTATAGAGTCATTATTGGCTATAATGCAATGTTTAAAAGTATATTAAAAACACTTGTTAAAGGGCTGTGTGTACCTCAGTTTGTAGACTAAGGCTAGATGTTCAGATTCTTAGCAGCACCTAAGAACCAGAAGTAGGTCTCACATGCCCACAGTCCCAGTACTTAAGAAGGTGCCTATCAGAAGATCAAACTCTTCCTTGACTATTTAGTAAGTTTGAGATCAGTTCTGACTGCAAAATACCTTGTCAAAAATAAAATAAAATGAAATAAAACTCACTCATTTAATGTGTGAAATGGCACACAGATGCAAAAAGGACACAGAAGCAAATGTTTTTAGGGTAATTGTATTGTACAACTGGAGGTAAAGTTCCATGGACCTGTGCAATGTACATCCACTGGAGCTCAATCTGTGCGAACAATGAACAGATATTGTTGGGGCTTTGGTTTTTAATTATCATCTCTGCAGAACTTCATTCTAGTGTCTATAGCTGCCACTCAAATCTCAGAATTAAGTTGGATTATCAAGACAAATGAAGGCAACTTGGTTCCTCTATATGTTCCACATCACTGTGGTTCTGCAGAAGCTAAGTACAAGGCAAGCCTTTGAATTTCATTCCAACACTGTTACTATTACCCTTGTGCTTCCAGAATGAACATCTGATTACTATTAAATTTTATTATCCTGGAAAAATAATTCTCTTCGATCATGTAAATGTTCTTGACTTATAGCCCAAAAATATGTTCCAGTAGTTTCTTACAATTCATATTTCATTATGTATTAATGAATCAAACCAATCAATGTTCTAATAAAACATTAGCTGACTTTTCATAGATCCATTCATCTTTCTAAACATGCAATAAACTGAAGCCAGATCCACATAATGATTACAGATTAAAAACATCACAACTCATAACTTCACCCAGATATCATTTTAACATGTGTCAGTAAGTATACATACCAAAATGATTCTGATGAAGTTCCTAAAGTCCTTCACCTATACTACTATCCTATTATTTTCCCCTGACATCCCGTCTTTATTGTAACAAAGTGTTGACATCAGACCAAATGGTAAGTTAACCACATACTTGGAAAATGATGTGGAAGGAAACTAAGTTAAAAAAAAAAGTATTCTTAATCTTTAGTTCATAACAGCCTTTTGATATGTGTAACGGTCTCATAGTAAACTGTAGCAAGTGTATAGAGATAAAGGAATTGCCCTGTGAGACAGATGTGGTGGCATACACTATAATCCTAGCACTGATGAACCTGAGATAGGAACATGATGATGGGTTCAAGACCATCTAGATCTACAGAGTGGGTGGGAAAACAACTTCAGCTACACGGATAGACTTTGTCTCAAAATACAGAGGAACATTTTTTATTTATGAAGCAGTTTTTAAAAATTAATTTACTTATTTACTCTACATCATGCTCACTGCCCCCTCCCAGTCTCTCTTCCTACAGTTCTGCTCCTCATTCCCCTCCCCTTCGCCTCTGAGTGGGTGGAGATCCCCTGGGTATTCCCCACCCTGGCACTTCAAGTCTTTGCGAGGGTAGGTGCTTCCTTGCCCAACCAAGGCCAGACAAGGCAGCGCAGCTAGAACATATCCCACATACAAGCAAAGTTTTGAGACAGTCCCCACTCCAGTTGTTTGGGACCCACATGCAAAGAAAGCTGCACTTCTGCTACTTATGTACGGGGAGGTCTAGGTCCTGCCCTGTAAAAACAAATTTTACTACAGACACCTGAGGCTCACTTTTCCCAGCCTTGAAAAATTGACGTGGAGACCACATTAAGTAGGTTTTAAATTGTAGCAGGTCTTGAAAATAGACATGTATTTATCAAAAATCCCATTGCAAAATCCCATTTTACTGTAATATATAAAATGGACCAGACTTGATTGAATAATAACTGCCCTCTAAAAACTAGCTTTGTTTTAAACAGACAATATTTGGATATACACAGAAGGTTTCTCTGACACATTCATTTCTGACATGATATTCTTCAATTTAAAAAAAGCCCAGCCTTCTGGTCTTTTTTCCAGACCTTCCAAAGTCCCTTCTGACTTCCTAAAGGCAGGTTTCACCCTCACCCAGAGACTACTGTAACAGTTGGATGGACCCTCTTAACCAGCCCACTTTGGGTGTCATCAGCAGCTCTCTTCAGGCAGAGACACTGGTCTTGTTCACCTATAGAGCAGGATACAGAGGACCAAAGTAAACACTCATTGAACAGGTGAAAATGGCCTGGTTAGAAAGTGAAAAAAGAAAGGGAATCGAAGGGAAAATGTAACTGCCCCACAAATTGATAAACATCCCATGTCCTCTTTATGTCTCATGAATAAACATTTCTTTCTTCTACTGTAATAATGACAACTCTTAGCTCTCTGAGCTCACAAGAGCCTCTGGAACACAAGAGCTGTTTAATGAAGTAGCTCCCTTTGTTATAAATCATTCATGGGTAAGAGACTCTTAGAGGACTGACGGTGTTATTCACTTTGATAAATCTCATAGAGATACGGATTTAACAACAGGCTCATAAAAAAAGATGCTCATGCTGAAGTACAAAAGCCCCAAACTACTTGTCTAGATTGCCACAGTATGTCCAAGATGAAGAGTGAACAGCACTGATTAAATGTGCCAGCGATTCATTCGGATAGACCCAATGACTCTTCTCAAAATAGAAAGTGGGCTTCTATATAGACCATAGATGTAAGGGCTTTGGCACAAGGGCATACTCAGAAAGACAAAGTCTAAGATCAAATTGTATATTCAATTCTACTCATTTTCTTTCCAAGAAAGTAAATGCAGGTCTCTAAGCAAGAATCCTGCAAAGGAAAGGACTAGTCACAACGAGAGATAACCAAAGCCTTGCTGGAATGTTCATCGTGTGCCAGGGACATTGTTAAGACTTTGAGTTATGTCATTTGATTCTCAAAATAACCCTCTGAGACATACACTACTATCTATCTCAGGAGCTAATTAACCTGCAATAAGATATACAATAACAGTGGTCGAAGTGGCTCTCAACCCATCCTCACTGACAACAGGATCATGTTATAGGTCTCCCTTTTATCCTATCCTCAGGGGGCTCCAGGAGAACCTTGTGCACCTTGCAAACTTCAGGGAAAACCTGTAATGTGAGCCCTCTTTTACTAGAAACTTTTCTCGTATTCTTATTGGATAATGTATCTGTTTATCTAGAAGAGTTAAGTCTTAGAATTACCTTAATGCCTAACACAATCAAGATTTTTTATATAGTTCATGAAAGATAATACTGCTATGAACTACTTTCTCAATGCCACACTATAGAAATTTAAAGGTCTAAACAACTCAAGTGGCCTGATATAATATGTTTTGTACTCCCATGTGCATGCATATGCTCATGTATGTGAGTTTGGGTGTCTGTGCATACACATGTGCCTGCAGAGACCAAAAGGCAACCTCGGGTATGACTTCTTGGATGCTCATCTCCTTGTCTTTTGAAGTTCATTAGCTTGGAACTTAATGATTATGCTAAGCTTTCTGTTCAGCAAGCCTCATGGATTTCCCTGCATCCACATCCCTCACATTGAAAATAGAAGGCCACACTATCATGCTCAGCTCTGTTTAGAAAATGTGGGTTTGGGGGAACCAAGCTCAGATCAGATACTCATGTTTTTAAGGTACACAGGTGAGCTGTTGCCCTGGCCTTTGTCTTCTTCTCAATGGACTTGAAACTTCACCAAAAGTACCTATGACCATACATTCTTTCAAGTATTTAACAAATAAGATTCTAAATATCTTATTTGTCATGTCATCTTTAAAAGTGTTCTTTAATTTTCTGCTTTTCAGTGGATGGAGAATCTTGGTGCATAAGAGTTGTGCAACTTATTCAATGACTAGCAGGTGGCAGGGCTAGAATTCAAATATTTGTCTGTCTTCTGATGTATCATCTGCGTAATAATGGGATATTTCTGCCTTACATGACAATGGACTCTTTCATTTTAATTAATTAGCAAAATAAAAATCATTATTTGCCCCTCGCGTCAGTCCCTGAAACTGCAACTCTTGATTCAAGTAAAGAGAAAAAACTAAAATGGAGTTTGGATTTCTAAAGAAGAATAAAATACTTATAAGGAAAAATTTCCAAGTTCTTCTCTTTAAAAAAAATACCAATTAAAGAGCTGCCACAGTGCCTGCCTGTGTGGCAGAAGACGCTGCTCACGGCCAACTGGTTCTAGCCACAGACGCATTTTAGAGAAAAGCCAGCACTTGGGTAAAACATTTTTCATCAGATCACAGCCAAGCATCTCATTTTTTTTTCAAGAAAACCAAGTGTAAATTGTGTTTGTTTTTGAAATTATGATCTCTACTTTAGCAGTGAAATTCCACATACCAAAGTGTGAGCTTATTTTGATAAAACCACATTTCAGATTCCACATGTAGCTGGGTAGGAAATCGAGACATGTGGTATGGGGTTTTCATAAAAGTCAAAATCTGATAATTAACACCAAAACTGTTCTTTGAAATCTGAATGTATTGGAGATAATAGAAATAAACCCTTGTGGAAGTGCCAAGAATTTCTGGTCTTGAATATTAAATATTAAAAAGCATTGAGGAGATACACAATTAAAAATCTACAAACTGTACTTTTTAAGGGAAAAGGAGATTGTTACATAGCCATACAAGGCTTCCAATGGAGGGATTGGAACTCAGCCCCAAAAATTGTGACCTACAATTTTTCTACCTACAGGATATGCTGAGGTAAATGTGGCACAGAGCTTATGAAAGTGGACAACCAATGATTGCTCCAACTTGAGACTCATGCCACAGACAGAGCTTACCCCTGACTCTGTGGAAGCCATGAAACCAGAATCTAGACAGCTCAGAGACCTAGGATAGAGATATACACAACCAGGAAAAAAATGTCAGTGAAATGATTCCCAATGCTATTCTACTATGCTTCTATAGACTGGTGCCTGGCATAATTGTCATCAGAGAGGCCTTATTCAACAACTGATGCAGAGACCCACAGCCAAACATTAAGCAAGGTTAGGGAGATCCTGCAAAACAGGGGAAGGAAGGATGACAGAAACTAGAAGGGTTGAGAATACCACAAGAACATGCCCCAAAGAATCAACTAACAAGTCTCACAGGGCCTCACAGAGACTGAACACCCAATCAGGGAGCCTGCATGAGACTGACCTACATCCTCTACATACATATAGTGGTTATACAGTTTGGTGTTTTTGTGGGACTCCTAATATTGGAAGGGGGGTGTGGGGAGAGAGATGTCCTTAACTCTTTTGTGACCCTTTTCTTCCTACTGTGTCACCTTGTCCCGCCTTGATATGAGAGTTTGTGCCTTGTTTCATTGAGTCTTGTTATGCTGTGTCCAGTTGATATCCGTGGAAAGCCTGATGTTTTCTGAAAGGAAATGGAAGAGAGGGTCTGGGAAAGAGGGTAGGTGGGGGTGGGGGGACTGAAAGGAAAGGAGTAAGGAACGACTGGCATTGTGCTGTATTGTATGAGAGAAAAATAGAGAAAAACAAGTCTGGCTTCTCTATGTGGAGATCAAACCCAGGGTCTCACACATTTTAGAACAGCCCTCTACCACTCACACCTCAGCACAACACTATTTAAGTTTGGTATTAATTTGTGGACAGCTCTTGGATTTTCCTAAATTGTTTACTTTTTTAAATTATACTATTTTGAAATTGATCATTACCAATGTGCAAACAATAGAGCTAAGCCCTTACATTGACCAAAGTTCCCCTGCATTTCAATAGGTATCACAATAGCAAGGTCCAGGATGTGGTCTAAAGACAGCGGACGGGATGATTAAGGAGAAAGTAAAATTTAAAATTCCCTGACCTTCTATGATGGTTGGTTTTGTTCGAGAGTTTGTCAGTCTTTAAAACTACCTAGGACACACACCTCTGGGAACATCTGTGAAGCCCACACCAGAAAGGATTAACAGAGAGGGCAGACCTGCTTCTATGTGCCTGCTTGCCTTTGATTCTTCCTCCTGAGTGAGGTCATCTGTTGCTGCTGCTGCCACCCTCCCTGGATATCAGAGTCCAGATGTTTCAGCAATACAACACTGACTTACTATCAACAATTCTACAGGGAGCTCCAGGCCATCAGCGTTGGACTGGAAGTGCTGAGACAGCCACCTGCACAGACTGAGAAGTCCCCTGGTTCTCACTCTTTCCTGGGTGCAGACGGCTGTGGTTGTACTACCCGGCCCTTTATTACACTATAAGGCAATCTGACATAAACTTCTCTTGATATGTGTGTGTGTATGCATGTGTGCGTGCGTGCATGTGTGTTCCTTTAAAGAACCCTGTTGGACTGTTTGAGTGTATGTTTATGTCTTAATTCTGTCAGCTTTAACCATAGTAAAATAAATAAATAAATAAATAAATTAAATAAATAAATAAATAAATCAAAATCTACCTTGGCAAGTTTCCAGCCCAAATTGGTAACTGGATGCTAGATTCTGTTGATTTCAATAGCTGCATCACCCTCGGTTCTCCAGCGCACCCCAAGCCTGCATTATTATTTAGTTGAGGACTTGTGGGGTTTAATGCTTTAAGAATTGACAGCAGATTGCACCAGCAGTCCCGAAACAGCAGCATGCTGTATTTATTTGTGTACTGCATTTCTTCAAATGTATGTAATTTGATCTTGAAATTCAACATTTGTTGGGGATTACATAGGGAATGATTCTGTTTAAATCAAAGCAGCAGTCAAAACAGGAACAATGCTACATTATAGCTCAGATGTGAACTAAATAGCTGATACAAATTTTTTGGAAAACACCCAATGTCTCTTATTTCAACTATTACACCCTATTTTTATAGAAAGTAAGTCAAACCTTTAGTTATGTAGGAAAACCACTTCAAATAACTTTGTAATGAAATATCTCAAAAACAATTTCTTAAATGATAGCACTGCCAATGAAGTAAAACTAATGAAATATTGATATATTTCATTACCTTGACATAAAAGTAATGAAATATTGATATTCTAACATATATATGAGATATATTTAAATGACTAATTTTGTAGACACTGAACATGAATATATATGTGCAAATTCACATGTAAATATAGAGTCAGACATGGCTTAATTATAAGAATGCAATAAGATAAATGCATATTAAGTAATGTCACATAGAGTATACTTATACAAACATATATAGAACGGCCTACCATACCTAAGTGATACGGACAACCATCATGCATGGGGCACATCGATTGGTATGTGGCTTGTATGACAAACTTATGCATAATGTGTATAAGAACATCAGATTTTGTTAGGTTGAAAGGTGTTAAATACCAGTCTGGGAAGATGTCTCAGTGAGTAAAGGTGCTTGCCACAAAGTCTGATGACCTGGTTGCAGTCCCTGGAACCAATATGGTGGATGAAGATAGCCCACTCCATCAGTTATGCCTGCGCTACCATGTGTAGGCTATGATATCTGTATGTATACACACACACACACACACTCACACACATACATATACACACAAACACACACACACACACAAATAATAAATTTTATAATCTTAAAATTTTAAAGGCCTTTTAATACCTATAAGTTTCGGGTTTTTTTAAAAAAGTTACTTATATCTGAATATATCAAAACAACATTGATTTACTTTTAGCCTTTGAAAGGCAAGATAGAATTGGATTTCACTAATTAAAGGAACATAGAATTTCTGTGTTACAGGTTCCAAATTATGTTTCCCTTCCAGATTACATCATTGTACATCATTCCATATTTTTGATAGCAAGCTTGGACAGAATCATTTAGCTGGGCACAGTTCACGGGAAATTATACTAAGCTGCCATCTGGGACTCCGAGAACAGAATGTGGAGAGCCAAAGACCACTAGCCAAATGGAGGTCCCACTGCCCAAAACATCTTACCGTGCGTCCAAGTGGCCTTATGTGCTGTCTGCACTCCTCTGAGTGAGTCATACAACAGAATGAACAAATAGCCAATGGTAAATAAATAAATTTACGGATAAATAACTAAATAAATAAGAGCTGGCTTTTGAGCTTTTCACCAAGAAGGGGGGTCATTGGTATTTCCTATCATGGAAACCTGTGCTAATAAAATCACCATCTGGTCTGTCTCGTTATCCCTAAAATAAATACGATGTTCTCTAGATGGTCTTCAGCTGAGTTTTGTTCAAGAAATGTTTCTTATCACCCATGACATCAGGTTTTAGAGGAGCTGAGATGAAGAAGACATTCCCCTATCTTGCCAGAGTTTACAGCCTGAAGGAGAAAGGATACATAAATAGATCAATTTGAGATAACGTAAGGTCATGACACACACAAACACTTACATGGCTGTACAGAAATCTGTCGTTTAGTTTATGAATCTTGGCTAGCATTTGTTCTTAATACTCCTTTTCCCTCAATAAAAGGAGATTCTGTGTACTGACCTCAGGGAGAGTGAGAAATGTTAAGATGGGTTTGGGCAAGGACATGGGACAGGATCCATGGTTTCTGCTTCCAAGAGACAAGGAGAAAAAAACATGAAAGGGAAGCCAAGAAACCTCACATCTAAATGACTTAATTATCTCTCCACTGCCTTGTGCAATGCTGACGTGATTTATCTGTCCAACTAGCCTCCAAGGAAGCACTCTGTCCCCTTCCTAATAAATACTCTTTTTGCTCTCAACAAATGATTGGATAAGTCTGATATTCATAAAACTCATCAAAGAACTAAAAACGAAACATGTGACCTTATTCCAGCCAAAATAACATATTTATTGATGTGTTTGTACGCATAACCCTTTTTCTGCTAACCATTTCATTTGTGAAATGTTAATGACCTTTAAGTTAAAATACTAGTAACATGACAATTTTTATATTCTATACTTTAAAAAGACTGCTGCCTTTGACCTATTTGCTTTGTAAAACTCAAAATAACTGTGAAGAACCCCCCATGTGGTGACATAACTGTGCGCTTTTACTTCTTTGGATTACTCTGAACAGTGATACACACACTGATAATTTATGTTGCCAAGATTTTGAAGGCAAAATAATACTTTAAATATGAAGATTGGAGGTTTTGCTGTGAGTAGGTTGGAATATAGCTGATGCGATTCCAATCTTCTTGCTCTGCTGTGTGTTAGGTTCAGTGCTTTAAAATGGAAAAATATATATCTGAGAGTCAAGAGGAAAAAGTCCTTGCCAAGCAGATGTTGGTAAATTGCCAGCTGAAACAAAGTTGTGATGCTGGTGACAACAAGATTGGTTTCTAGAGGATATTTAGAAAGCAAAGGGCCTGGCTTCACTATCATTTCCCAGGAAGAGCCTGGTTGATGGGCTCAAGTGCATTACCAGCTAGTATCTTGCTTCCAAACATCTGGATTCCTAGTCTTATGCATTTAAAACATGATTTACTCATTGTACTTTGTGGTTTGTAGAGATCTTGGCCGAGACAGAACACCTTCGGCCACCTCTGTTCCTCATGTTCTTTCCTGAGCTTCCTCTGCCACAGACCTTTAAAAGGATTTAAGGAATCTCACCCTTAAATTCCATTTTCTTTGTACAAAAAAAAAAAGATTTTGCATTTAAATTTATCCTGGTTACTTTTCTAGTCTACCCTTATCTAATCAAGGGTAAAAGGAAATTCTGACAAATGTGTCTAAAACAATGAATGTTTTCGCCTCAGTTACTCAGATAGTTGAAAGCAAAATATATTTAGGCCTTGTATTGTACAGAAAATTGTTTTACATCTCACATCATTGCATTGGTACAGAACAGTGGCTCACAACTAAATGTTTACATCAAAGTCATTTGGGAAATTCTCCTGAATACTCGATCAAGCTCTATTACTGTGGAAGCAGATGGGACATGGGAAAGGTTATTTTGAAAATTAATTTAAGCTTAATTATTAAAAAAAAAAGCATTGGTCTAAGATTGTTGAAACAAGTGAGTTTAACATCATTACCAGGTATAGTCTTAATATTTGAGATGTCATTTATTTTTCTATATACTAGCCATGAAGGCTAGGTATGAGATGTCCTTAAACTTTTATATATATATATATATATATATATATATATATATATATATATATATACACATATATATATATATATATTAAAAGTACTAGATACACAAATAAATGATTCAACCCAAAGGTATGAGAGAAAACAATAAAACATTAGTGAAGCTAGTAAAAATTCATATTTAGTAACTTGGTGACTCAATCCTGGAAAAATACCAATTTTCTCCAATTTGATAAATATAATCCAAAATATTTCAAAATACATTTTGTTTGTTTGAGATTTTTGTAAGCTGTCAAGCTGTTTATAAAATATACAAGAGAACCCAGACCCCTTTCAGGGAGAATCACTCTCCTGCTATCCTGGTTAAACCTGACTGCTATCAGGCTCTGAGAACGTGGACTAGGCCTTCTCAGTACTGGAGAATCGTAGGAATCATGGCCAATCAGAAAAACTGCTCATGTAGAAAAACTTCAGGCCAATGAGCAAGAAAACAACTTCCTTCCACGATGAGGCTCTGGAAGTTATATAGCAGCTGTTAAAAATACATCATTGTCTCAGAGGGTGTGACCCCAGCAAGATTGCACAATATAAATTCTCCACCATCCTTAATCTCCATGGCACACTGAATTAACAACCAGATACAGATGAAAATGTCTGTGCAGGGTTACAAGAATTTCAGAATATCACATAGAAAAAGGACTAAATAGATTAAATACAAATAAAGCCTGTTTATTGTACCTGTGCCACCCTGCCCACAGGAGCAAAGCTAGGCATCAAAAGACACACTTACATCCACCCCTTTGTTTGTGATTCTCTCACTAGGTAAAGAGGAAATATTAGAAAGCTTGACTTCCCTAGTTCTTGAGAAGAGTGACTAAGGAATTTATCTCTCTTCACCCCATCAGGATCAGCAAGAAATAAGCACTCATACAAACTAGAATTGCCTGGGAAGAAGGAACCTCAGTTTAGGAACTGCCTTTATCATATAAGTCTAGGGGTACCTATGGGGGGGGGCATTTTCTTGTTTACTGATTGATACTAGAAGACCAAGAAGACCTAGAGTGGTTCTATTCCCGGTCAGAGGATCCTGGGTTATAGACTAAAGCAGGCTTAATAAGCCATAAAAATCAAGCCAGTAAACAACAGTTCTATATGGTCTCTACTTCAGTTTCTACTTCCAGGTTCCTGCTTTGTGAGCCATGGCTTTCCTCAATGATGGAATGTAACCTCTAAACTATTTGATATTTAGAGACACTTTGAACTGTCTCTCAATATTGCTTCTTGTCAATGTTTATCACAGCAACAAACGAAAACTAGGAAAGATCTTAGTGCTTATTGGTATAAATATTGAACGGTTTGCTTCTTCAAGAAGTTTTTGGAAAAATTGTGGAGGTTTGAGAAAATGTCTCTGAGCGTAATGCCCAGAGCTAAGTCAGTTGTCTTGGGAGGTTGGAACATGAAGATTTTTGAGAAAAAATACAATGTATTGCTGATTGTAAATTTCAGAGGGAAGCGCTGACTATGACATCATCAAGAATTTTCATGTGATAGTTGAAATTATGAATCTATAGGAATGAAAGTTTCATTTTTCTGAGACAATTGATGCTGGTGGGTTGAGACTGGAAAAATCAGTTGTGATTGGCAAGAGAGTAGCATCACTGAATTGAAATCCTCTGGGAAACATTTCTTCATCATCAATCTAACAGATGTAGTCCTGAAAGGGGCAAGACTGCATCTTAAAATGGCAACTAGTCTTCCAATAAGTCTTCCACTGGTTTTGGAAAGCACGAAGGTCATAGAATTGAAAGCACCATGGACAGAACTTGAGACTCTGCACTAGAAGAGGTTAGCGGCCATTGATGGAAGGTGCGGCCTCAGTTCCTGTGAAAAGCTTGGGTTGAAAGGGTTCATGGAGAAGAGCTGAGGCTCAGCACCATGTGGCAGGGTCAGAGTCTCTGAGGGGACATCAGGGGTCAATTAGTAAAGCAGCAGCTTTGATTACAGTGGAGATTCCACTGTATGGGTGATGTCAGGATTATGGAATAACCATCAAGGACAGCAACAGATGTCGAATGAAGCCAGCTTGAGCCAATGAGACAAGATGTGTGTTGCAAATGGCAGAGACAGAAAAGTAGAGATGCCCAAACCTTTGTAGGCCTGAAGATCAGGAAATAAATTCCAAGATGTCAATGACCTATAAGATTTGAAGATGGCCTTGGTTTCCTTAGATATGATTATTATTTATGTCTTAGTTTTCACTTTTGGAGAAACAGGATATTTAATTTAGCCTTTATTTTACAGAAACACACAATTAAAATAGATTGGATATTTTAATGAGACATTAAATTTTTAAAGTATTTGAATTTTTAAAGATTTGGGCATTTAAAAAGCTATAATACATTTAATATTGTTATAATAACATGAGACCTTGGGGATAAACAAGTAAACAAAGGTTATTATGACCATCCCACATTTCCCTGCACACAAATCCCAAGGGGAAGAGAACCGAACACCAAGGAGTGCAGACATCCTGAGACCACAGGACAGACTGCCACCTCTGCACACCTCTGCCCATATCTCTGGACACAGAGATATAGGAACAGACAGCCGTAGGTACCCATGGTTCTGGTCTGAACCCAGGACCAAACTGAACCAGCCAAACAGCTCCCTGCACCCAAATCCTGAGGGGGAGAGAGCTGGACTCTCAGAAGTGTTGATACTCCTGATAAGTCAGAGGAGACTACCCTCTGCCCACAATTCAGACCCAAGAAAGAATTGCTTAGTGCCAACTGTGCCCCCTGGGTACAAGGACCTAGGAAAAATCAGGGCCAGAACCCATTGATTCCTGTGAATCAACAGTCTCCAGGAGCAACAACACACCTGAAGTTAGAGCACCTGTTCTCAGAAAAGAATGAAAGAAAACAGGAAAACAGTTCTACAGGAGTGCTGACACAGAGGCCTAGAGCAGGGTTAAGTCACTCTCACAAACAGTAAGACAAGCAAACACTAAAGACAACCCAATGGCTAGAGGCAAGCTCAGGAACCCAAGCAATAGAAACCAAGACTACTTGACATCATCAGAGTCCAGTACTACCACCAAAGAAAATACTGGGTATCCAAACACACCAGAAAAGCAAGATTTAGATTTAAAATCACATTTTTTGATAATGACAGAGGACATTAAGAAAGACATAAAGAACTCCTTTATAAAATGCAGGGAAAACACAAGTAAACAAGTAAAGCCCATAGAGAGGAAACACAAAAATCCCCAAAAGAATTATAGGAAAACACAAACAGGTGAAGAAATTGAAAATAAAAATAGAAACAATAAAGAAAGCACAAAGGGAAACAACCCAGGATATAGAAAACTTAAGGAAGAGACAAGGAGCTGTAGATACAAGCATCAACAACAGAATACAAGAGATAGAAGAAAGAATCTCAGGGGCAGAAGATACCATAGAAAATATCGACACAATTGTCAAAGATAATGTAAAACCCAAAAAGCTCCTACCCCCAAAACACACAGGAAATCTAGAACACAATGAGAAGATCAAACCTAAGGATAATAGCTATAGAAGAAAGTGAAGACTCCCAACTTAAAGGAGCAGTAAATATATTCAACAAAATCATAGAAGAAAACTTCCCTAACCTAAAAAAAGACATGCCTGTAAACATACAAGGAGCCTACAGAACTCCAAATAGACTGAACTAGAAGAGAAATTCTGCATGTCACATAAGAGTTAAAACAGCAAATGCATAAAACAAAGAAAGAATATTAAAAGCAGTAAGAGAAAAAGTCAAGTGACATATAAAGGCAGACCTATAAGAATTACACCAGATTTCTCAACAGAGACTATGAAAGCCAGAAGATCACAGACAGATGTCAGACAAACCCTAAGAGAACAGAAATGCCAGCCCAAGTTACTGTATCCAGCAAAATTCGCAATTAACATAGGTGGAGAAACCAAGATATTCCATGACAAAACCAAATTTACACAATATCTTTCTACAAATCCAGCCCTACAAAGGATAATAGATGGAAAACTCCATAACAAGGAAAGAAACTACACTGTACAGAAAGCAAGAATATAATTTCCTTTCAACGAAACCAAAAAGGAGACAAAAAAAAACATAATTCCACCTCCAACAACAAAAATAACAGGAAGTGACAATCACTATTCCTTAATATCTCTCAACATCATAGACTCAATTCCCCAATTAAAAAAAAAAAAAAAAAAAAACAGACTGACAGACTGAATATATAAAGAAGACCCAGCATTTTGCTCCACACAGGAAACACACCTCAGAGACACAGACAGACACTACCTCAGAGTAAAAGGCTGGAAAACAACTTTCCAAGCAAATGGCCCAAAGAAACAAGCTAGAGTTGCCATTCTAATATGAAATAAAATTGATTTTCAACCAAAAGTCATTAAAAAAGATAAGGAAGGACACTTCATATTCATCAAAGAGAAAATCCACCAAGATGAACTCTCAATCCTAAATATCTATGCTCCAAATGCAAGGGCATCTACATTCATAAAAGAAACCTTACTAAACCTCAAAGCACACAATGCGCCTCACACAATAATAGTAGGAGATTTCAGCACCCCACTTTCATCAATGGACAGATCATGGAAACAGAAATTAAACGGAGACATAGAGAAACTAATAGACATTGTGAACCAAATGGATTTAACAGATATTTATAAAATATTCCATCCTAAATAAAAAAAAATATACCTTCTTCTCAGCACCTCATGAAACCTTCTCCAAAATTGACCATATAAATCAGTCACAAAACAGGCTTCAACAGTTACAGGAAGATAGAAATAATCCCATGCATCCTATCAGATCACCACACGCTAAGACTGGTCTTCAATAACAACAATAATGACAAAAAGTCCAGGTATACATGAAAGTTGAACAATGCTCTACTCAATGACAACTTGGTCAAGGAAGAAATAAAGAAAGAAATTAAAGACTTCTTAGAATTTAAGGAAAATGAAGATACAAAACTCATAGCTCTGCAAAAGGAAACAGGAGAGAGTATATGTCAGCAGCTTGGCAGCACACCTAAAAGCTCTAGAACCAAAAGAACCAAATACACCCAGGAGGAGTAGAAGGCAAGAAATAATCAAACTCGGGGCTGAAATCAACCAAGTACAAACAAAAGGGACTATACAAAGAATCAACAAAACCATGGGTTGGTTCTTTGAGAAAAATGAACAACATAGATTAATCCTTAGTCAGACTAACCAGAGGTCACAGAGAGTGTGCCCAAATTAACAAGATCAGAAATGAAAAAGGAGACATAACTACAGAATCAGAGTGAATTCAAAAAATCATCAGATCCTACTACAAAAGCCTATATTCAACAAATCTGGAAAATCTAGAGGAAATGGACAATTTTCTAGAAAAATACCAGGTATCAAAGTTAAATCAGGAACAGATAAACCTCTTAAACAACCCCATAACTCCTAAAGAAATAGAAGCAGTCATTAAAAGTCTCCCAACCAAAAAGAGCCAAGGACCACATGGGTTTAGTGCAGAATTCTATCACAACTTCACAGAAGACCTCAAACCAATACTGTCAGAACTATTCCACAAAATTGAAACAGACAGAGCACTACCGAATTCCGTCTACAAAGCCACAATCACTCTTATACCTCAACCACACAAAGACCCAACAAAGAAAGAGAACTTCAGACCAATTTCCCTTATGAATATTGACACAAAAATACTCAGTAAAATTCTTGCAAACTGAATCCAAGAACACATCAAAACAATCATCCATCATGATCAAGTGGGCTTCATTCCAGGTATACAGGGATGGTTTAATATACGGAAAACCATCAACATAATCCACTATATAAACAAACTGAAAGATAAAAACCACATGATCATTTCATTAGATGCTAAGAAAGCATTTGACAAAATTCAAGATCCCTTCATGATAAAAGTCCTGGAAAGAACAGGAATTCAAGGCCCATATCTAAACATAGTAAAAGCCATATATAGCAAACCAGCAACTAACATTAAACTAAATGGAGAGAAACGTGAAGCAGTCCCACTAAAATCAGGGACTAGCTAAGTCTGCCCACTCTCTCCCTACTTATTCAATATAGTTCTCGATGTCCTAGCCAGAGCAATCAGAGAACAAAAGGAGGTCAAAGGGATACAAATTGGAAGGGAAGAAATCAAAATATCACGATTTGCAGATGATATGATAATGTACATAAGTGACCCCAAAAGTTCCACCAGAGAACTACTAAAGCTGATAAACAACTTCAGCAAAGTGGCTGGGTATAAAATTAACTCAAATAAATCAGTAGCCTTCCTCTACACAAAAGGTAAATAAGCTGAGAAAGAAATTAGGGAAACAACACCCTTCATAATAGTCCCAAATAATATAAAATACCTTGGTGTGACTTTATCCAAGCAAGTGAAAGATCTGTATAAACAAGAACTTCAAGTCTCTGAAGAAAGAAATTGAAGATCTTAGAAGATGGAAAGATCTCCCATGCTTATGGATTGGCAGGATTAATATAGTAAAAATGGCCATTTTACCAAAAGTGATCTCCACATTCAATGCAATCCCCATCAAAATTCCTATCCAATTCTTCACAGTGTTAGACAGAACAATTTGCAAATTCATCTGGAATAACAAAAAAAATCCAGGATAGCTAAAACTATCCTCAACAATAAAATGAATTCCGGGAGAATCACCATCTGTGAACTCAAGCAGTATTACAGAGCAATAGTGATAAAAACTGTATGGTATTGGTACAGAGACAGACAGATAGACCAGTGGAATAGAATTGAAGACCCAGAAATGAACCCACACACCTATGGTCACTTGATTTTTTTTGACAAAGAAGCCAACATCATCCAATGGAAAAAAGATAGCATTTTCAGCAAATGGTACTGGTTCAACTGGAGGTCAGCATGTAGAAGAATGCAGATCGATCCATTCTTATTACTCTGTACAAAGCTTAAGTCCAAGTGTATCAAGGACCTCCACATCAAACCAGATACACTCAAACTAATAGAAGACAAAGTGTGGAAGAATCTCAAACACATGGGCACTGGAGAAAATTTCCTGAATGAAATACCAGTGACTTGTGCTCTAAGATCAAGAATCAACAAATGGGATCTCATAAAACTGCAAAGCTTCTGTAAGGCAAAGGACACTGTGGTTAGGACAAAATGGAAACCAACAGATTGGGAAAAGACCTTTATCAATCCTACAACTGATGAAGGGGGTATATCCAAAATGTACAAAGAACACATGAAGTTAGACCTCAGGGAAACAAATAACCCTTTTAAAAAAATGGGGTTCAGAGCTAAACAAAGAATTCACAGCTGAGGAATATCAAATGGCTGAGAAGCACCTAAAGAAATGATCAACACCCTTAGTCATCAGGGAAATGCAAAGCAAAACTACCCTGAGATTCCATCTCACACCAGTCAGAATGGCTAAGATAAAAAACTCAGGTGACAGCAGATGCTGGCAAGGATGTGGAGAAAGAGGAACACTCCTTCATTGATGGTGGGATTGCAGACTGGTACAACCACTCTGGAAATCAGTCTGGAGGTTCCTCAGAAAATTAGACATTCCACTACCTGAGGACCCAGCTATACCTCTCCTGGGCATATACCCAAAAGATGGTCCAACATACAACAAAGACAAATGCTCCACTATGTTCATAGCAGCCTTATTTATAATAGCCAGAAGCTGGAAAGAACCCAGATGCCCTTCAACAGAGGGATGGACTCAAAACATGTGGTACATCTACACAATGGAGTACTACTCAGCTATCAAAAACAATGACTTCCTGAAATTCATAGGCACATTGAGTGAGCTAGAAAATATCATGCTGAGTGAGGTAACTCAATCACAGGAAAACATACTTGGTATGCACTCATTGATAAGTGGATATTAGCCAAAAAGCTCGAATTATCCAAGATGCAATCCACAGACCACAGGAAGCTCAAGAAGAAGAATGACGTTGGGGATTTAGCTCAGTGGTAGAGCGCTTGCCTAGCAAGCGCAAGGCCCTGGGTTCGGTCCCTAGCTCCGAAAAAAAGAAGAATGACCAAAATGCAGATGTTCCCACTCCTTCTTAAAAGGGAAAAAAATATCCATAGGAGGGTACATGGAAGCAAAGTTTAGAGCATCGACTCAAGGAACGGCCATTCAGAGCCTATCCCACATGTGGTCCATCTATATACAGCCAACAAAACTAGGTAAGATTGATGAAGCTAAAAAGCATTATAGATCTCTCCTGAGAGACACATCCAGAGCATGTCCAATACAGAGGTCAATGCTAGCAGCAAAGCACTGAACTGAAAACAGGACCCCCTTGGGGGGGAATTAGAGGAAGGATTGAAAGAGTTGAAGGAGTTTGCAACCCTATAAAAACAACAATGCCAACCAACAAGAGCTTCCAAGGAGTAAACCACTACTGAAAGACTATACATGGACTGACTCAGGGCTACATATGTAGCAGAAAATAGCCTTGTTGGGGTACCTGTGGAAGGGGAAGCCCTTGGTCCTGCCAAGATTGGACCCCCAGTGTAGAGGAATATGGGCAGGGGGCAGTAAGGTGGATGTATGGGGGTAATACCCATATCTGGGAGGGGTAGGGGAGGGGATGGGTGCTTATAGACAGACCGGGAAGGGGAATGACATTTGAAATGTAAGTAAAGATATATATCTAATATTTAATTTTAAAAAAAAGAATGGTTATTATTTGTTACTGATGTATTTGTGTGTCAAGTTGACAGGTAGTGTGGGTTAATTTCTATCAACTTGACACAAACTAGAGTCATCTGAGAAGAGGACTTTTCAAATGAGGAAATGCCTCAAACAGATTGTCCTGTAGGCCTGTCTGGGGGGCATTTTCTTGATTAGTAATGGATGCAGGAATGCCCAGTCCCTTGTACATTGTGTCAATCTTAGACAGATAGTGCTGGGTTTTATACATATATGCATACACATATACACGGAAGCTGAAGCTGAGCAAGCCATAGCAAGCAGGCCAGGGACTAACAGTCCTCCACTGTCTCTCCTTTACTTCCAGCTACCAAATGCTTGCCTTGAGCTCCTGCTGTAACTTTCTTTCATGATAGGCTAGAACCTGCAAGCTAAAATAAACCTAGTCCTTCCCTAAGTTTCTTTGGATCAGTGATTCATTACAGCAGCAGAAAGAAAACTAGTCCAAGGTTTTCTTATACTGTACTCTGGCAAAACAAAATGTCATTGCAGTCTACTCGGGTCCTGAAAGAGGGAGTGAGGTAGAATTAAAAATAATGGACAAAATTGCACTTCAAAATACATTTTAAGAAAATATGGCAAAGAATCTGTCCACTGACTATTGTTAGTAGATTCTACATGAGGAATAACAGAAAATATGAAAAATGTGTATTGTTGCAAGGAAAGGAGATTAAGAGGATATAAAGTTTCTTTCAAGACAAGAGGAGTACTGAAAAAGCAACTGTAACTAGTAAAGAGATTAGCAGAATTGAGTTTGGTGCTCTGAGGCTAGAGCAAGAAAGGCACACTAATGGTAAAACCCCACCCACTGAAGGCTCCTCTTTATGAAATTACTGTCATTTGAAAGTAGAGATCATGGACTGGGATAAAGAGATTCTCTACTTGAAAATAGCCACTTAGTGAAGCATATTCTGGTTCAGTGACCTAGGTGCGTGAAAGTTAGTCCGGATGTATCTGAAGGGTGAAGACTATGTCTCAAACTGGAAGCAGAACTTGCCAGCATTGCTGATATGCTAACTTTACAGGGATATAAAGGTGTGAGAATTATTGAGCATGGGGACTGGAATCATGATTCTAAACAGATATCAAGATGTAACAGGGTACAGCTAGATCAGATATCCTACGAGGAGGCCTAGGAGGCCGCTCTGTGGAGGTGAATCTAAGTTGCAGTGGAGATCCTAGAGTGTTCGAGATACCAGGACCATGGGACATCTGATAAGTAAAGCTGCTATGATCTCCACCCTCCTTACAAATTCGAAATGCATTCTGTACAACATTAATATGTTACCTAGATTAAAAAAAACTTCACAAATTTCCCAGTTGAAAAATTGCCTAGAGTCTCTTAAAACTTTAAGTTTTTGAACAATGTTAGAACTGTTAAGATTTGGAAAACTCTGATCATAGTTGAGCAAGTGTCCTTATTGTATGGTGGAGCATCTGTGGGTAAATGCCCAGGAGTGGTATAGCTGGGTCTTGAGGTAGAACTATTCTCGATTTTCTTAAAATTAGCAAATTCATTGTCAAAATGGTTGCACAACTTTGCACTGCCGCCAGCATGGAGGGCTGTTCCCCTTACTGCACATCCTCGCCAGCATGAGCTGTGGCTTGAGCTTTTGATCTCAGACATTCTGATTGATGTGAGATGGAATCTCAGTCCTTTTGCTTTGCATGTCCGTGATGACTGAGACTGCTGAGCATTGCTTAAAGTGCTTTTTGGCTGTTAGAGATCCCCTTTTCAAGAATTTTGTGTTTAGCTCTACAGAGCTAAATACATTTTGTTTTTTTAATTGGGCTATTTGCTTTGTTGTTGTCTAGTTTCTTGAGTTTTCATATATTTTGGATATCAGTCTTCTGCCTGACATAGGATTAGTGAAGATGTTTTCCCATTTTGTCTTATTGACAGTGTTCTTCGCCTTACAGAAGCTTTTTAGTTTCATGAGTTCCCATTCAATAATTGTTAATCTTACAGGCAGAGCTGTTGATGTTCTTCTCAGGAAATTGTCTCCTGTGCCTATGCATTCAAGGATATTTTCCACTTTTTCTTCTATCAGACTTACCTGATGTAACTCATTTGAAGAATAGGTTAAAAATGTACATATACGTTGTGTAATATTACTCAGCTATTAAAAACAAAGACATTATAAAATTTACAGACAAACGGATAGAACTAGAAAAGATCATCCTGAGTGAGGTAACCCAAAACCTCAGAAAGACAAGCATGGTATGCATTCAATTATGTGTGGGTTTTAGTTATAAAGTACAGGATAACCATACTAAAATAATAGACCCAAAGAAGCTAAATAACAAGGAAAACTTAAGAGAGGATGTTTGGATCTCACTGAGAAGGGAAATAAAATAGACATAGGAGGTGGATGAAAGGAGGTAGGTGGGTAGGGACAGGTAGGGAGAGGAACAGGAGGAATCACGTGTGGGAGGATGGAAGGAGAAAAGACCTGGGATTGGGAATGCATCTCTAAGATGAACTAGAAACCTAGGACAAGAGATTCCAGGAACCTATGAGGTGAGACTAGCTAAGACACTTAGAACTAGAGGATGTGGAGCCTGAAACAGTCACCTCCTCTAACCAGACAAAACTTTCAATGGAAGAATAGGGAGGCCAACTCACTCAGAAGCTATCAACCCATAATTTATCCTGCTTATAAGATGTGCAGAAATAAAGGAGCAGAAATTGAGGGAATGACTAACCAATGACTGGCCCAAGTTGAGACCCATGTCATGAAAAATAGCCTACCATGACATAATAATAAAGCATCACCCAATAGCTTATAAAAGCAGATGCAAAAACCCACAGCCAAACTAAGCAGAACTCAGTGTGTAAGAGGACAAGGAAGGATTAAAAGAGCCAAAGGGGTCAAGGGCACCAAAAGAAAACCTACAGAATCAACTAACTTAGCCCATATGGGGCTCACAGAGACTGAACCACAAACCAAAGACCATGCATGGGATGGACCTAGGCCTCTTATACAGATATGCAGCTTGACCTTCAGGTGGGATCCGTAATACCTAGGGCAGGGACTGTCCATGACTCTGTTGTTTGCCTTTGGACATCTTTCTTCTAAATGGGCTGCTTTGTCCAGGTTCAATATGAGATGTGATGTGCCTGGTCCTACTGAAACATGATATGCTAAAAGGCAGTTTTGATATCTATGGGAGATCTCTATTTCTCTGAGGAACAAGGAAGAGGGGACACAGTGAGAGGAAGTTGAGCAGGAGGACCTTGGAGGAGAGGAAGTAGAAGAAGCTGTGACTGAGATGTAAATTAAATAAATCAATTAATAAAAAATAATTAAAAAGAAAATTTTTTGAAAAAGTTCAGAAAACTTTTACATATAAATGAAATGCTTTTGTAATTTTCCCCCGTCTTTATTAAATTGGGTATTTATTATTTATATTTCAAATGTTATTCCCTTTCGGTTTTTCAGGCCAACATCCCTAATCCCTCCCCCTCCCTTCTATACCGGTGTTCCTCCCCATTCTTCCTGTGCCTCCTTCCCCAACAATTCTGTTCATTGGGTCCGGCCTCCAGCAGGACCAAGGGTTCCTTCCACTGGTGTCCTTACTAGGCTATTCATTGCTACCTATGCAGTTGGAGCCCAGGGTCAGTCCATGGGTACTGGCTTAGTCCCTGGAAGTTCTGGTTGGTTAGCATTGTTGTTCATATGGGGTCTCAAGCCCCTTTTCAGCTCTTTCAGTCCTTTCTCTGATTCCTTCAATAGGGGTCCCATTCTCAGTTCAGTGGTTTGCTGCTGGCATTAGCCTATGTATTTTTGCTGTATTCTGGCTGTGTCTCTCAGGGAGATCTACATCCGGTTCCTGTTGGCCTGCACTTCTTTGCTTCATCCATCTTGTCTAATTGGGTGGCTGTATATGTATGGGCCACATGTGGGGCAGGCTCTGAATGGGTGTTCCTTCTGCCTCTGTTCTAAACTTTGCCTCCCCATTCCCCCCCCCCAAGAGTGTTCTTGTTCCCCTTCTAAAGAAGTAGTGAAGCATTTGCATTTTGGTCATCCTTCTTGAGTTTCATATGTTCTGTGCATCTAGAGTAATTCGAGCATTTGGGCTAATATCCATCTATCAATGAGTGCAAACCATGTGTGTTTTTCTGTGATTGAGTTACCTCACACAGGATGATATTCTCTGTACCCAGATCCTATTGGGGAGAGAACTGGACTCTCAAAAGTGCAGACAATCCTGAGAGCAAAGGGGAGACCACCACTTCTGCTCATATTCCTAGCTCAAGAGGAACCCGCCAGGAACCCTCTGGACATATGAACCTAAGAGCAGAATGCAACAGAATCCTCCTGGTTTTCACCCAGAGCTGAAATCCAGTCTCCAGGAGCACTTGCACACCTGAGAGCAGATGGTAGACTACCACCACTTCTGCTCCAAGGGACCCACCTAGAGCCCTCAGGACACAGGGAGCCTAGAGCAGTCTGGGACAGGATCCTTCTGTTTTCTGCTTGCACCCAGTGCTAACTTTGGTGACACAGCTCTGTACCCCAGGATCCCGGGGGCAAAAAGGCTGGAATATCAGAAGTGCAGATAATCCTGAGAGGCATGGAGACCATTATTTCTGCTCACATTATTTGGGCCCAAGAGGAACCTGATTGGAGTCCTCTGGACACAGGAACCAGGAGCAAAAGGGACAGGATCCTTCCCTGTTTCTATCTACACCCTGAGCAGACGTGTGACAGGCTCTCTGTACCCAGATCCTGCTGGAGAAGGCTGACCTCCAGGAGTGCTGACACACAGGCTTACAGGACTTCAAGGCACTGTTAGAGACAGCAAGACCAGATAACAAAAGAGATAAGCAGATGGCTAGAGACAAAGGCAGAACCTAAGCAACAGAAATCAAGTCTACTTGGCATCATCAGAGACCAGTTCTCCCACCAAAGGCAAATATTGGATATCCCAACATACCAGAAAAAGCAAGATTTGGTTAAAATCACATCTCATGATGATGATAGAGGATTTTAAGGACAGAAATAATTCTTAAGAAATTCAGGACAAACACAGGTAAAACAAGTAGAAGCCCTTAAAAAGGAAACACAAAATTGCTTAAAAATTATAGGAAAACACAGCCAAACAGATGAAGAAATTGAAAACAAAACCATCCAGGATCTAAAAACCTGGAGAGATTAGAAGTCATGAACCACGAGCATCATAACAGAATACAAAGAGATAGAAGAGAGAATCTCTAGGGGCAGAAGATACCATTGAAAACATTGACACAAACTCAAAGAAAATGTAAAACCACAGTAACTTTCTAACCCAAAACATCCAAAGAAATTCAGGACACAATAAGAAGATCAAACATAAGGATAATAATAGAAGGGCATGAAGATTCCCAATTTAACAGGACAAAAATATCTTTAACAATATTATAGAAGAAAACTTCTAACCTAAAAGAAAAAGATGCCCATAAAATACAAGAAGCCTACAGATCTCCAAATAGATTGGACCAGAAAAAACTCCCTGCCATCACATAACAGTCAAAACACAAATGCACAAAAAAAAGAATAAAAAGTATAAGTAAAGAGAAAAGATAAAATAACATGTACAGGCAGACCTATCAGAATTACATGGGACTTCTCAACAGAGACTCATGAAAGCCTGAAAGATCCTGGGCATTTTGTCATATAGGACGCTAAGAGAACACAAATGTCAGCCCAAGCTACCATATCCAACAAAACTGGCAATTTACATAGTTGGAGAAACCAAGATATTCCTTGATAAAACCAAATTTACACAATATATTTCCATAAATCCACCATACAAAGGATAATAGATGGAAAACTCCAACACAAGGAGGGAAACTACATGCTAGAAAAAGCAAGAAAGTAACCTTCTTGAAACAAACCCAAAAGAAGAGAGCCACACAAACATAATTACACCTCTAAGAACAAAAATAACAGGAAACAAGTATTATTATTGCTTAATATATGTTAATAAAAGAATAAATAAAACAGATACCAAGAACAACAGGGATGCAAGGTTAGTTCAATATGGTCAAATCAAGCAACATGATATATCCTACCAACAGAATGGAAGACAAAAAGTTATGATAATTTCAGTAAATGAATAGGGAAACATTAACAGCTGTTTTCCTTTCATGATTTTAAAAACTTTTAGCTAGAGATTCAAGAAGGACAGAAATAAAATAAAGGAAAACAGATTAACAAGCAGATTTTTAAAAAGAGGGGTTATTTAAAAATTCTCGTTTTTCTAAATTCTTTTTGACCATAATTTTAAAGTCTTATTTAAATAAATTGAGAAGAAAAAAAAACAAAGTCAATTACATAAAAAGGGCAAAAAATAAAATTGTCTCAAAGTAAATTTATTTTGTTTGAAATTTTGTGAGGTGCATTTTTAACTCTCTTAAAGGGCCTTAAAACTACAGATAGTGTCAGAGGGGTGTTGTACAGAGATGCACACCCTGGGAGGTTCCTAATTCTGCAACATTATAACCAGGAGGCATACTTTCAATGGATAAATAACACTTTTAGTTCACGGTTTCAGAGGGTTCATCAAAAGGTCCAGCTGACTCTGATGTTTGAAGTTCTGAGCAATACAGAATATCTATTAATGCGATTGGGCGTCTCTTAGGGTTTTTTATTACTGTGAACAGATACCATGACTAAGCAAGTTTATAAAGGAAATATCTCTCATTGGGGGCATGCTTAAAGTTTAGGTTCAATCATTATCATCAAAGTAGCATGGGCAGTGTCTGAAGCAGGCATGGTACAGGAGAAGCTGAGAGTTCTGCATCTTGATCTGTAGGCTACTAGGAGAAGACAGCTTCCACAGTTAGGGGAGGGGAGGTCTCATTGCCCACCCATTAGTGACATACCCCTCCAACAAGACCACCCTCCCTAATATTGCCACTCCTGGGCCAAGAATATTCAAACCACAAACGATAGAGAAGATGTTTCCTTTCCTTGTAGCAGAGATGGGGAGAACTAAAAGGAGAAAGAGGAGAACAGAAACAGAAGATAAACAGAAAAGGACGAACCTTCAAGGCATTTCCCTATTGACCTGTGCCTTTCTGCTACTAGGACCCATTCTCTTATAGGTCCCCATTCAATTGAACTTATAAATGAACTAATCCATTAGTGAAACTAACAATGTCATGAAGTTGCTCCTCAATCGTTGATAGCTGGACCAAGCCCCTCTCCACGATGGCCTGAAGGAATATTTACATTATCTACACCATAATAAACCAGAGATGGTATGTATCCTCCCACCTCCTTCCTACATATATATGTCATTTGTATCTCTTCAGTCCCATGTAGCTGTCTGTTCTATACTTCTGGTAAAAAGGTTCTTCATACATGAAACTGGTAAATGAAGAAAATTATGTCCCTGAATTTCATGAGGCATTCCTAAGAAGTAAAAGTTCAATTAGAGGGAGAGATGCAGACTTTGTACTCAGTCAACAGGAGAACATTCCAGGTATACCTGTTCAAACTAGGAGAGAATGTCTGTAGATTTATATTCTGTAAAGAGTTGGCATCAGAAGAGTTGATGATCAGAGAATTGCTCAATCAGTATAGAACCAACTCACCCAGTAACACCTACCATACCTGGTGCCAAGAATGACGTGTGAAGTACACAGTAAAAAGCACATTATGTGTCTCTCTGCTCCTCCCTGTTTAGAAACATACCTTGTGCCGGTACAGCTGCCGTCTCATGAACAAGATGGTGAAGGTCGATTGTGAACGGATTTAGCCATATTGAGCACCTGATTTGCGAGACGACACCTGCTCTGCACCCATCTGTAAGTGGACATGGTTTGCCATCAACGACCTTCATTGACCTCAACTACATGGCCTACATGTTTAATATGACTCTACTTACTTGGGGTTTCCATGGCTGATCAAAGGCTGAAATAGAGCTTATCTCATCAACAGAAACTCATCACCATCTTCCAAGGGCGAGATCCCACCAACAGCAAATGGGATGACACTGTGCACTGGTATGTCGTGGAGTCTACTGGCATCTTCACCACCATGGAGAAGGCTAGCTCACTTGAAGGGTGGGGCCAAAGGGTCTCATCTCTGCCCCTTTGGCCGTGCCCCCATGTTTGTGATGTGTGAACCATGAGAAATATAACAACCCCTCAAGATTGTCGGCAATGCATCTGCACCATCAACTGCTTAGCCCCCTGGCCAAGGTCATCCATGACAACTTTGACATCCTGGAAGGGCTCATGACTGATAGTCCATGCCATCACTCACCCAGAAGACTGTGGACGGCCCTTCTGGAATGCTGTGGCGGATGGGCCGTGGGGCAGCCTAGAAAATCATCCCAGCATCCCACTGGTGCTGCCAAGGCTACGGGCAAGGTCATCCCAGAGCTGAACAGGAAACTCACTGGCATGGCCTTTCATATTTCCTACCCCCAATGTATCCATTGTGGATCTGACCTGCCACCTGGCAAACCTGGATAAATATGATGAAATCAAGCAGGTGGTGGAAGCAGGCATCTGAGGCCCACTAAAGGGCATCCTGGCCACACAGGGACTAGATTGTCTCCTGTTACGATCAACAGCAAAACTCCACTTTTCCACCTTTGAGGAATTCTGAGGACTGGTGTTGCTCTCAATGACAACTTTGTAAAATTCATTCCTGGTATGACAATGAATATGGCTACAACAACAGGGTAGGACCTCATGGCATACATGGGCTCAAGGAATAAGAAACTCCCTGGACCACCTGCCCCAGCAAAACATGCTGAGAGCAAGAGAGAGGCCTTCAGTTGCTGAGAATCCCCATCCCAACTCAGTCCCCAACACTGAGCATCTCCCTCACAATTTTCATCAGACCCCATAATAACAGGAGGGCCCTAGGGAGCCCTCTTCTCTCTTGAATACCATCAATAAAATTATTTGACCTATCCGCTCTCCTTGCATGAGAGCAGCAGTTGTAAACCAACCTTTCTGAACTCTAGATCCCAACTCTGACCCTCTTCCCTAGTCCTGAGCGCCTCTTGGCTACTGCTGACTGAGTTGGGAGCAAAGAGGCATTTTGAATTCCCTCAGGCAAAAACACGTTCTCATGCCACTAGACACAAAATGTTCGCAAAATTAACTGTTGTCGTTCCTCTCTCATCTGCAAATAGTGTTACAGGCTCTTCCAAAAGCAGGTGCGAGAATGGCATGAATAAACAAGACAGAAGTCATGACTGCATTTGTGGAGATTTCAGTGGAAAACCAAAATAAACCAACAAAATGTGTTGTAGAATAAACAACTATCGCTTTTTGTTTTAACTGAGAAGTTGTTTATTCCTCGGCTCTAGAAAATACCTAAACTGTCAACCAGGTGGTGAGCTCCCTCTAAGATACCATGTTCTCTAGCCTGTAGTGATAGCAAAACCAGAAACAGTAAATACCTGGTTTCTCTTCTATTCCATTTATTTTCTATTGATTATTGTGAACAACACATGCAAGAGAAGTATAAGGAAAGGTGTTTCTAAACAGAAGAAGAAGCAAAAAAAAGCCATCTAGGAATTAAACCAGAATATTTATGGCAAAGTTTTTGTTTTGTTTTGTTTTAATTCTAAAACTAAATAGTCTTTTTTTTAAAAAAAATTTGAAAGGATTTGATTTTTTTAACCAGCATAACCTCATTCTTCTTTCTAAGGAAGAAACCCAGGAAAAGAAATGTTTCTGCAGATTGGCCGATGAGATAGAAATGCTCATTGTCTTTAGGTACAATATTTACAGCAGAAAGTCAAAGAACTTACCAGTGTGGGAATGAGGACAGCCAGGCTTGGGAGGATGACTTTGGGCCTCCAGTGTCCTTGCAGCAAGCATATCATGGTGAGAAAAAAAACTTACCACACCAGTCATTTCTATTATTCATGTCTGTGTTTCAATGTGTTTGTGGAAATATATGGGAGTTCCAATTTAGCAGTTGTTTTCAGAGTGGGAAAAACAAAGCCCCCCCATGGAAAAAAAGAAAAGATGCCTCATATTCATATGGTTTAACAGAAAATTTCTTTAAAATGAAGCCAGTGACTCAAATGACCCTCTTTTTTTGAGAGCTTTTGAGATTTAAAATGTAATTAGAGAGTTTCTGCCTTTCTTCCTATCGCATGTCCTATCACCGATTTGGGATACCACAGTAAGGCAAATTGAAGGCCCTGGGCACCATCATAAAAATGAAGTAAAAAGTCAAATGGTATAAGGATTTTTGAGGTCCATTCATGTACAACAAATTTGTTATCTATTCACAAATATAGAACACTGCATGCTGTTAACATTAGATTATGAGACAATTTTAATTCATTTAGAAGGAAAAAGCAAGACGAAACAATAATGACTCTGATGTCTTCTAATTTTCACAAACTGTTTGTTTAAACCAGAAAATACTTTGTTTTGTATTAATTTTTAACTCATTAACTGATATATAATTATACCCGCATGTATTGGATAGTGGTTTCAAGCCTGAGTTTTTGGTTTTTGCTTGTTTGTTTTTACTTTTTGTTTTTGCTTTGTTTTTCTGTTTTCAAGTTCTGTTAACTTTTGTTTATCTGATATCATTTGTCACTCGTTGATTTGCTCAGTTATAATCAATAACTTCCCTCATCACTCAGAGGCTACCCTCTTTTATTCTGAATCAGGGTACCCCAGGACTCCAGAATAAACATATTTCAAACATAGTTAATTCATTTGTGGTGTTTCTTCTCTGTTTGTTTTCCGGCATTCAAACGGTACCAGGGGCATACGATACACAATACCTACTTACATATTGACCTACTCAAGCTTAAAAACCGTTGCTTCGTTCACAAACGATGGAAAGGGCTCACTTTATTCCCCATTTACAGATGATGAAATCTTAAAGCTCAGCAAGACTTCAAATAGCTCAGCTAATTGTGGATAGAGCCTTGACGTGCCTCGCTCCAAGCCTACTTTCTTCAAAAATTTACTTAATATGCCTTCTTTTCACAAAAAGCTTGACCTTAACACATAGCACAATGACAGTTCACAATTCTCTAAATTTATACCCAAACGGGAAGCTGCTCTTGGTTTCGCCTTCTTTTATAGCGGCTCCCCAGAGGGTTTATTTCAGCTGCTCTGACAATACAATGAGCGCACAGACAGGCATTATCTGCTCCAGGCGCCTCGCACCGGGACCTTGAGTTTCCTCATTGCCTTGCGCATCACACTCTTCTCTTTGAAGGGAATCCCATTTTCCCACCTGCATCCATCATTCATCTGTCATCCCATTCAACTGGTGAGGTTTTTAACTAGATGATTTTTTTTTTTAATCTTTCTTGGCTAACCTTGTCGCTCAAGGTCTTTGCCCTGACTACAATTTTAAAGCTTGCTCATTTTCCCGGTCCGCTGCTCACCCCCTTGAGAATAGCAAATAACACCCAGAGCACCTGTTTTTGTTGAGTTTTTGCTTTTTTACATATTAAAGGGCAGAAGGCAGCCTGCTTTGGGTTGGTGGCTTCCTTTGTCTGGCAGGAGGCACATAACAGGGTCTATCTGCTGTACCTGAGCGGGTGATTGAAGATTGGCTTTAGGAGGACATTTCAGGGACCATTGATGCAGGTCAAAAGTGGGACTCATTACAGGGGAACGTGCCACCTTTCTTGGCTTCTACTCTGCCTTATTCTCACCTTCCTCTTCTGATACCGGGGATGAAAAGCCTCTGAAGAAAAACAAAGATCAGTGCTCTCACGAAGCTTAGCATGCCCTATTGCGTTTGCATTGGGGCCATTGCTCTTCAGTTTTGTAACATCACACAAAATGCAATTACATGGACACCGTTTACCTGAGTAGCAAATGCTAATGCCGCCACCTGCGGCAGCAGGAGAAAGCTTGGCATGGTGAGGAGCACAGTCTCCTTGAATCAGCATCCTGCTGCTTCCCTCAAAGACTGTGTGCCTTTTGTGCAGCTCCAGAATCCCACAGTCTAACTCCATGTAGGAGAGGCATCATGTTTATTTTTGTTGGGTTTCCTTGGGGCTCACTTCTGCCTCCCTGCCTGGTCTGTTAGAAATCTAAAATACCATGCTTTTATCTACAAATATAATTTGATTTAGGTTAGCTTCTTTTATTCTGGTCTCGAGTTGATCCATAATTTTATAAATTTGAAAGTACAGCCTCAAGTTTCAGGACCTGCGTATTATGTGGTAATCAAGCCAGTGTAATTTGCATTTGTATCACCTCACATGATTCATTATTTGTCTGTAATGAGGCACTCAAGCTCCTTCATGCAAACAGGGTGGTACATTCAGTCACATCATCTCAGCATCAGATGTTAGATAATAGAAATCTCAAGCCAAACCAGAGTTATTTGGTGGGTCCAAGGCCATGCGGCTGAAGAGAAATACTCCTAAATTCTGAGCTGAGGATACAGCTCCAGAAAGTAATGCACTTAGCATGCTGAGACCCTCGTATTTGACCCTCAACACCAGAAAAGAAAGGAAAAATTACCTACCGTTTGGCTATTTTAAAGTTACTAATAAATGGTTTGGAGGCTAAGCTTTGTTTTTAAATGGAATTTGAATCAAGAAATAATATTTCTGGAATTTAAGCAGCTCAAATCTTTTGACTAGTGTCCAAAGGCTGGGCTGCTTAATGTAAATGCTGCAAGTTTCAGAGCAGAAAAGAAAAGCTACCTAAGTGGCATGGTCATCTCCACGCATAGCATACTCAGATATGTGACTAGATGATCTTCTATGTATACTGTAAATTAATCAACCACAACACCTTTTCCTATGACATTTGGCGAGAGTGGATAAGATCAAACAGAAAGGAAAGGTAAGAAGAGGAGGATTCTAGAGTATGAGGAGAATAATAGCAAAATACTGCTGTGATATATACACATGGGAAGATTGCTTTATTTAACCTGTAGTAAAATTATGTTATAAAAGGAGAGTAGTTGATAAGATGGATCCAGGAAAATGGTGGATAAGAACACTAAAGCAATCAATGACAAAAACTAATGACAGCTTTTGTTTTGAAGAATCAGAAGCCGATATAATTCTCAGGAAAGGATTTTCTCGCTACGAAAATATAATTAAAAATTTTTCTCACTCTGTATGACTGAAGCAAAGCTAGTAAAAATGTAGGCAGACTTAGAAAGAAGAAAGATCAGTATTCTACCAGTAACATACATTTTGTAAATAATGTGCTAGGAATAATAATACCAAGCAGATGACAGAATAGCTACAAAAGTACTACATTGGGAAGATGGGGGAAGCAGAGTGGTCAGAGCGTGAAAATTAAATTCAGATCAAAGGCTAATATATGTATCAAATAAATGTGGCAGCATAAACACATGATTCACAAATGTGTAAATGCAGAGAAATAGCTAGGTAAAGAGGTCACCAGTGGGAAGGGATCTAACTGGCAATAAAGAGTGAAGAGTAGAGATCACTAGAGTCTGTTATTAGTTTGGTTTGCAATACTTTGTATTTAAAATCACACAGGTATACTCTAGTGGCTACTATGAGTTTACTTAAACCTGACTCCAATTCTATTGGGTGAGAATACACTGATCTAATATGTGATACAGACCTTTACGAAAATGACTAAAAGGCTATAAAGAATGAAAAGAAAGAAAAAGAAAGAAAGAAAAGAAAAGAAAAGAAAAGAAAAGAAAGAAAGAGAGAAAGAAAGAAAGAAGAAAGAAAGAAAGAAAGAAAAAAGAAAAGAAGGAAAGAAAGAAAGGAAGAAAGAAAGGAAGGGAAGGAAGGGAAGGAAGAAAGGAAGAAAGAAAGACAAAGACAAAGAAAGAAGCTTAGCAAACACAAGCAGATCTTAATCACACGAAAGGTGCCTGCTGTGGATATGTGTGCAGAGAGGAAACTCATACAGACTTTTCAAAGTGCTATCTTACCACAGTCAGGACAGCTGACTTTAAGCCAAGGTGAACCGCTTCTCCGCCTTCAACTCAAAAGCAAGACCTGTGTGAGTCAGTAACTGATGGATGGAGAAAGTGTATGGTGACACAAGGTTTCTCAAAAACCACTAACCTGGATCAAACAATCTTGGTGCCAGTGCTACTTTGATTATGACAGTATCATTGGGAAGGCAAACCATGTCCAGTCAAATCGAAATATAATGTAGCCCATCAGTTTCTAGTGTGCTGCACTATCATTTGAAAGGGCATTTCACTTTTCGTGCAAAATTCTCAACTGAGGCATAATATGGGTCCAACCTCATGAAATTCTATTAGAGAAAATATGTTTAAATTCTTTGAAGCCTTCAATGAGATGACCATCCTTAGCTAGACTAGAATAAAGTCTCCAGAGCCAAGGAAGTTCAGTTCAGTTTCTGTTGTTGTTAGTTTAGTTTGCTGCTGCTGTTGACTGCACCTGCTGCTTGTTGTATTTTGTTCTGTCTGTTTGTTTATTTGTTTGTTTTGATTTTTGTTTGTCCTTTGCTTTTAAATTGGACCCCTAGCATGAAGAAAGGTAGTCAGCTTATATAGTGGCTGTTTGGATGACCACAGGAATGAAAGGTCATTTTAAATGAAAAACAAAACAGCAACGAAAACGAAAACACAAATCCATTTAGTTTTAGAGGCCAGCTTCTCCTGGAGTACATAGTTCATTCAGCTGTTATCCTTTTAATGAGGCTGTAAAGACTAAGCTTACTGTTTAAGGAGGAATCTATTTCCTCAATAGGCTAACAATGACAACTAGAAAGAAATACCTTGTATTTAAGCTTAGGATGCACCTCAAGTTTCAGCCAATTTTGGGAAGTCCACAACTTTTTATCAAGATGGTTGCTGGGTATAACAAAAACATCACAGAATTCTATGTCAGTCATATTATAACACAACCTGACATTTTGTTATGGTAGTTAATTTCAAATAAATTATTTTCACCAGTTTTAATTATAATTTCTTGGTAGAAAATAATTATCCTGTCAATAATATGTTAAGCAAACTGTATTTCATTTAATCCAAAGCATTTTTTAATTGTCTGTGAAATAAATTATTCTCTCTTTGGGTTACTTATATCAAGCAAGGAAGCTCCTTAGCAAAGAGTAGTTGAGGAATAAGAACTTTTAGTCTGCAACAGTAAATTTAACACTAAAGTCGTTGTATTAAAAGGAAAGACAGAGACTCAGCTAGCTTTTGTAACTCCTCTTTTTTTGTATTCCTTTTTTAACATCTCCTCTTTTCTGCATTTGGTCATCTGAGAAATGGGAGTGTGGGTTTAGATGGTTGACATTGGAATCCTTTAACTGAGTTTGCTGGGAGTTTAGCTGGGCAAGCATCATGCCCATCATACATGGTTCTACTGAGGAGCTGTGGTTTCGGGTTTCGTGAGGTTTCCTGTTGCAAGAAGTATATTCTGTTCTCTCAGATTTTCATTTAGGTTTTTCATTTGTTTTGGACAACTTTGCTGCATTGTCTGTGTATTCATCCATTGTATTATGTAAATATCTATGAATGGTGTCTGTGTTATAGAAAGTTCTGTAAATAAGCTTCTTTTTTTCTGACAATTAGTGTATAATGGCAAATTAGCATAAAGAGATGTGTTTTTTTTGACTACAGCAAGGTGGATATACATTTCAGATAAACCTAGCGCTGACATAACTGTCTCCTTTCATGTTGCTACAGCTCTAACATGGATTCTTAATTAAATCATTACATTCTCAGTTGACCTTCAGCTTGTATTTTTATTTCCCTTTTAAGATGTTGAGTCAGAAGGGGTTGAAGTAAATGTCTAGTGACTTTTTTAATCTAAGGCTGTTTTTTAATCTTGGAGTTGCATTTGACAAGAATGGTGCTGTACAACTGCTATTATAGTTAGAAGGCTGAAGAAAGGGATTGGGAATTTGATACCAGCTTATCTAGGGGTTCTGTCTCAAAGGAAAGAAAAGGAGGCAGAAGGAAAAATAGGAAAAAAATAAAGGAAGGAAAGAGAAAAGAAAGCATGACCCCAATTAAAATAAATATTTTATTCATTTTCTCTTGGCCCTTTCATCAAAAACATTGCTATTTCATGGATGGTGATAAGGAAATAACTTTAAGGGCTTTGGTGATTGTGGTGAACTGTATGTTGTGTTGGTCATTCTAGTTCGAAGGGAGTTAGTTTTTTGTGATACTAATGGAAGTATATTATTGAATCTTCTTCTTTTTTTTTTCTTTTTTTTTTTTGGGGGGCTGGGGACCGAATTGGGTGCTTTTTGGCGGTGCTCTACCACTGAGCTAAATCTAACCCTAGTTAGGTCTTCTTATCTTGATTCAAGAATGTCTTTTTAGGAGATGCGTGACTCAGTCGTTCACAGTTCTTCTTGTTTTGCTGTCAACGGATGCTAAGAACTTTACCACTACCTGGGATGCTGTCATATCAGGTGGCAGAATCATCCAGCCCTTCTCTGGGAGGACACGTTGGCATCTGGTATATAAGTTAGAGATATAAGAACAATAAAAACATATTTTGAAATCAGACAGTATTAGACATGCTATGGAAGCCACCATCTTCATCATGGAAAACTTCACAGAGGATCACACGAAAATCTATTTAAAGTTATATGTACATTAAGGAGGAGAATTATAGAATAGGGATGTATAATTTTGAGTGAAGTCTATTATAGGAACAGAATGAGGTTTCTTGAAGTAGTAAGGTGTTATTTGAAGGACTTTAGAATGTAGATCTGGATGGTTGCACAGGAGCTATTTTGAGACTGGAGTTTGCATGGTCCTAAAAAGCAGAGAACTGAAATGAACAAGGTAGTTTTGCAATAATTTGGCTTCTTCAAACCTGTTAATTTGAGACAAACAGACTGAAACAAGATGAGTGGAATGATGACTAGGGCCTTTAAGGGTGGCAGTGAAATGGAGTTAAAGCCTGAGAAATCATGATCTGAACACAAAAGGTGTACTAATGATGGCATTGATTGTGTTATTTATTGACAATGAAAATAATGGCGTAATAGATATTGTTCTGAAATATATGATTGCTTTTAGAGGCCATTAGTCCATTTTGTTATTTATTTTTAGCTGTGTATTTAAAAGTCGTAGATGATGATAATAATAATAATGATGAGTGTATTAATTGGTGAATTAGATTGATGATAGTAAATAGATATGGTATATAATAGACAGATATTATTAATATTAGATATATAGAGTGGGTGTATAGATAGACAGATGATAGATGATAAAATGATATTAAGGTGGATTACATAGATTATGAGTTATAAATGGATAAAATATTTATAAATAATGACTGACGTTAGTTGATAGATTGATAGATGTATGTATGTCTGATGAATAAATTATAGATGGATAATTAAATGCATTAAAATAGATGACAGATAAGAAGGTAGTGAGAAATTATAAATAAAATACATAGAAGAATTAGAGAGAGAATTGATTATAGATAGTTGTCAGATAAATACTGGTTAGGTATGGTTGTGATGATAGTGATATACAGGTAGGATGGTGATATGATATGGTTCATACACTGAAGATCTTTTGACCTGTGGCTTTTAAATAGGCTATTATGGGTTTTGTTGGATAGTATGTATTACACTTCCTTAGACAATTTCAGTTGACTTTCCATGGTGGCTATTTGGAATAATGAAGTTACCAACAAGTTACCTCATAAATGCCAAAAGATATGATGCTGTTCGTTTATGAGAGCTGTAAATGAATTCAGGAAACTTGGCTTTCAGCAGGAATCTCAATATGACTTTGTCTCTTACTGTTTGGTGTGTTGTGACTAATTGTTAGAAACCTATGACTAGTTCCAAAAATTTCAAATAATGGCTTTGTTCAAAAATTACCGTATGGGTAACAACATCAATCATTCGGGTGGTGGAAGTACTTTTTAAAACTGGAATTGTGAATGAGGATTGAAAGGATGACTAAGGAAGTGAAGCTGCTTGGAGATTGATGATGGAGCCTTTAGAGTAAGGATACAGAGCACTTTGACATGAATTTTGTAATGGGAAGGTGCTACAAGGTCATGAATCTCACAAAATTTATGTATCTATGTTCCACAATTTGTAGTAAGTAAGAGATGACTTCAGTTGTGCGGAGCCAGTTGGAGTCCTTAGTCAGTTCCAGTGACAATGGCTATAGTGAGAGATTATCCATGCTTTGACTCTGCTTCTAGTGGAATTAGAAAAAAGGCGTTCGATTATTATTTATTGAGCACTTTTGTGTCAGGTATTAGTTTAGCATCAAAGGCAAATAATACACGAGCGTGGACAAACTTCTGCATGGATTACTGATTCTACCATGAGTCCTCATTATATTAATATAGAAATAATACAATGTTGTGCTTTCTCACTGCTATTTTAAATAGGAAATAGCTAAAGGAAGTGAGTTTTAATCATTGGGAGCATGTTGTCTCATGACAAGGTAGACAAAGGCATGAGGCACTTGTAAGGTCTGGGCAGATCAGAAGCAGGGTAAAAAGTAAATGTGAACTATGAAAGCTTTTTACGTGCCTCACCCTCCTCCCTACCAATCAAGTGATGTTTCTTCTGCTACATCTTACCTCCTATAGAATGTATATGGTTTTTTAAACTGCCACCTGTTGGGATTTAAGTATCAAACAGATTCACCTGTAAGAGCATTTTCAACCTGAACTATTCCTACCTACTGTGATTTGGATTTGATTTAGGCATATGATTCTAAACCAATTGGGTTTCGGTTCACATATAATCTAATAGTTCAAACACTGTTTAAAGGTCAAGGGTCTAAAGTCTCTTTTGAGACATGAGAAATTCATACCACGAACTGATGTTCAATGTAAAACAAAACCTCGGTTCATTACATGTTACAGGGTGAATATTCCATTCTGAAAGGGGGGAGGGTGGAAGGAATGATATCAGTTAGACTGTGAAGAGTCAAACACCTGATCCTGGCTCTACTGCTCTGTCATCTGGCTCCTGATGGGTTGTTGCACCTGAGCTCCTTGCAGAACATGGCCACATTGGGAAGCTAGTGCTACCTAGCACCTGCGTTTTCTAAGGAACATCTGTCCTTCTAATTCCCAATACCTTGGTTTCAGCTGCTACCTATGTTTTACTGTCATAGCTTCATATGAAATCACTTGAGAGCTCGAAGAACTTGATCCTCTTAGTGTTTCTGAGGCGGTGCCAGCCTTCATGGCCTCTGACTCTTATTTTATTTGCAATAATGAAACACCCAGTCAGGTAGGAGATGGCAAACTCTGCTGCCAGTTGGAGATGTAGGCTGCTCCTGTAAGCCATGGCAGCATTGGCTTCTTATGTGTGCTTTGAGAATTAGCTGGTTAAATACTTCCTGGCTGATGATTTTTTGCAAGGTATGCTGAGGCTCTACCTGTTCGTTGTTCTTTTTGTCATTGGTACTTTATACTCTGTCTCGAGTACAAAAAGTGGTTTTGTCAAAATCACAATGTTTTCTTTATAATTATGATTCTTTGTTTCCCATCACCTGTAGCTTTCACTGGTTCTGCTCCTTTCCAAACTATGTTTATTTATTGTTTCTGCTGTACTATAGATCTGACATGGTGTGTATGTCCCTGTGTCTCTGTGCCTCTCTGGCTGGCTCTCCCTTCCTTGAGTAGTGAGAGAGAGAGAGAGAGAGAAGAATTGTTTTAGTGCATGCACTTTAGCTGTGATGCAACCTGCTGTGAGTTCTATCTTGAGTTGCTCACCAATTCTAAAATATTTGAATCGTCAGACTCACTCTAGCTTTCAGGACATGGGTGGTCAGATCTCAGCAAGATTATTTGTCGTTTTACATGTGCATTCGACCTCAGTCAGTCTCTTTTTAGGTCTTTTTCTTTCTTCTGAACACTGTTAGTTTCACTAACTACCGTCTGCATTTCTAGTAGCGTTCTGGTCTTGTCAATTTCAACTTACAAAAATGCCCCATTGCTTTGGCTGAGCACTCCAGGACTTCTCTGGGGTTCAAATTTCTTTGCTTCCTACAATTTGATTTCCTAAGGTCTAAATCTTTCAATTCACAACAAATGCAATGTAATTTTTGGTACCAATTTTCTATATTAGTTGACTTTCCTTGTTGCTTTTATGAGATCTGATTAGGAACAACTGAGGAGAGATGGAATTATGATCCTGGTTTGAGGACACATTCCATCAGAGCAGAGAGGCTATGGTGGCAGGAATGGTTTTTCATTATGGCAGGGAGGCAGGGTGCTGTTCTCTACATGTCAGTGATTGAGAATCAGGAAGGGAGGTTGCTGATGCCCATCTGATTCTCCTCCCTCCTCATTTTTACTCAGTAAGAGGCATTGGCCTGAGGAATGTCTTTCATACTCTTGTGGATCTTACCTCAGCTAATTTGGTTAAAAATATAATCAAAATGTGTTCCTCGTTGATACTTTCCATAGCTATTTCTTAACCTAATCAAGTTGACAATAGAAATTAATCATCATAGAATATGAATGCTGAGAGTGTGGAGAACAAATAACATGAAAAGAAATATATTGGCAGAAATTTAACAGATTTAAAATCTGGAAGAAATCTAAAAGGATTACAGGGGTGGGTCAGATGCATATCTCAAGAATCAGTGTCCTGGGCAGAGAGATCTAAGAGTACAATTGCTTTCCCCAATTAAGCAGTTTGCTTAGTGTATTCCAAACAGATTTCAGCCACCACACAGCTGAAAGAATGAAGCAAGAATGAGAGAGATAAGAGTGACAATGAAGTGACCATATCTCCAGTCATCTATATGACCATATATAGCCATCTGAAGTAGCACAGGAAACAGGTGGTAATAGGATTTGCGGAAGTGAGAAATCACTCATAACTAGTATGGCTTGGAAGGCTTGGGAGATCAATCCATATCTAAGAGAAGGTTTAGAAGAGAGAGGCAAGGTGTGTGCATAGGAGTAGATGGGTCAATAATTTGTGTCTGTCTCAAAGGCAGGAGAGAAAATATGAGGAGGCAAAAAAAGTGAACATGAAAAATACTTGTACAATCTGGCTGCATGCAACACTGTACAGGGGTGACTGAGGAGTGAATGAACCTCAGAGATAAGAAGTCTAAATAGGTCGTTAAGAAATGACTTAATTCCAGCCAGGAGAGTTGCTGAGTGCTCATGTGTTGGACAATTGAATCTTAGAAAGTTGAATTTAGAATGAATGGAAGGAAGAAGAGTCAGAAACAGTTTGGTGGTCAACTTGCTGGGATTTGGTCTGGTGGATTCTGGTCTTGTAAGGTTTCATTTATGCCAACTGGTTATTTCAATAGCTAATTAAAGGAGGCTGAGTGCTCTGCCTACTTCTTGGATGTGTTGTACCTACTCTGGTTCATTTTTGTGGTGTACTGCGACAGATCCTAACTTCTTTGTTGCTCTGAATTGTTTAATCAGCTGAAAGAAATGTTTGAATGCAGCCAGGATGATTAAGACTCTATGAAGTCTAAAAGATTACAGAGAAATTTGTATGGAATGGCACAAGATTCTCATTGGGTGATTCTCCTGAATAATTGGAGGCGGAAAACAGAGATGGTAAAATTCATTATGCCTTGGGATGGGTCCTGTTTAACAACTATACACTGCTATCAATTTGATTTCTGTAAGTGTTTCATGATTAAAAACCTAGGTATGTATTGGGATCATGTGGGCTCCAAGACATTAAAATGCAAATTAATTATTGTCAAATATGTAGTTAACTAGTCAACAAAACAAACCAATGATACAAGGATGAAACTGAGGCAACAAAGCTGTGCTAAGTTTTCATTTTAGGAGAAGATGAATGGAAAGTAAGGCTTGAAATGCAGGGCTATTAATAAGACAGTAAGGGTTCTTTGCTGCCCAGGTCTCAACAAGCACCATGTCACCAAGTCACTCTGAGAGAGGCTTACGGTTTTTATTTCGGTGAAAGGTTAATTTCTGGTGTCTAAATAGCTTGGTGTAGCTTTAACTGCATCTCTAATACAGGAAAATTTTTTTCAATTGTTACTTTGTGGTTCTGGAGGATTCAAGTCTCTGTTGTCTCATTTGATTTATGATGAAATTTACCCATTCTGTTTTCATCTAAAATCCTCAGTGGGAGCTTTGGAAACAGTTAGATGATGGATGATGATAGATATAGATAGATAGATAGATAGATGAGTGATGAATACGTTTTTCAGTTGATGCTTTCCAGGAAAGGGCAGCATTTTTCAAACAACAACAGGCCAGACGTAAGAGATGGATCTTTTTTTATTTACCCTCACCCCCATTGCTTATTTTGCTGGATTAAGAGCAAAAACAAAAACCAAATCAAGAAAGCCCATGGTCCCTGGTATTTTCAATTAAGTGGAGTAGCCTACTGCTACTTACTCACAAACTGTAATTTGCAGAACTCAGTCTTTGGCCTGGGGTATGACTCTGTCAGTAAAGTGTTGACTTCCCAGGCCTGAGGCCCTGAGTCTGGAGCTAGCACCTTTGGAAAGAGGCAGATGAGGTAGCCTGTAACAGCTATGCTGGGAAAGGCAAGCAGGCGTGAGCTGGGTAATCCATGGCCAGCTGCCTAGACTGCAGACTTCAAGGAGAGATCCCTAAGGAGGAGAACAACCACAGAGAACACCAGACGTCAGCCCTGATTTGCACATGGGCACAAATGTGTATATACCCACAGACACAGGCCACACATGCATGAGCACATGAACAAAACACATGTGTGCACACATACAAAAGGAAGATTTAATTTAAGAAAATCACTATTTAATATTGAAGAGAAAGTTTTAAAACATCTTGAGAACCCAACATGAATTTGGGAGGGGGAAAGTGATCATCCTGTGACCTTTAACTTACAATGAGTCCCACTTAGCTTTATAAAGATTAGGAAGTCTGCCATAAACCTTGGGATGGCCACAAATATTAAGTGAGATGCTGTCATTGTCATCTACAAAGGGAAGCCATTGTTAACATCCAACTGAGAGCAAACAGCTACTCTACCATACATACTCATTCAGATCTCTGCTAGGTACTTATTGCCATCTAACATGTGTTTACTGCCTTACCTACTTAATACCAGTGTCATCCAAGCAGGTTCTAATGCCCAAGAAAATAAGGATATTGCTTCATGTACCCACCTGTCTTTAGACACATAACAATGATTGGAAGGCAGTAAATACTGAATAAATATCCATTAAAAAAGTAAATCAGGCCATGTCATTTTCTCCTATGGGCTAAACTAATATGGGAAGAATACTTTCTCTATCTACAACAGTACCTGTCTTTTCAGAATGGGATCTTTGTATACCTGACAGTCACACTGGAAGTACATGAATTGTTGTTCTTGCAGTCAACATTGAACTCACCCTCTTACCTTTACATTGTGTATGGTTAGAGTTGCTATGGCGATTCCCTCACCATCTTTATTACATGAGCTAATGCGCACACTCGGCATGAAGCTAGCCTGCGAATGTTGCTAACACACTAATTTTCTTTCCACGATATGTACCTCGTCATCTCATAATATATTTTGGATTAGAAAAAATAAGTTAAAAATAAAACCACTCAGAGCAATCTCACAAATGCTGGTTCCCACAAACATCAAAT